>NW_026136707.1:18292038-18537038 GCF_905237075.1 Dicentrarchus labrax | reverse complement strand
AGGCAATAGCAATATCTTTACTGACCTGGCAGAGATCACTGGTTTAGTGATCATCTATGCAAACTGTACCGCTGCTCACCTACCCCTCCCTCAATCCCTCTAACCTCCATCCCCAACTCTTCTGGCTGATTACTCCTAATGTAATTTTAATTAAAAACTGTGGTGTCAAAGGGTTTAGCCTGCCTGAGAAGCGGGTGCAGATTGTGGCACAGTGGCAGACCCCTTCACTTGCTTGAGAGGAAATGCATCCTGACATTGCTCGGGTGGTGCCAACATAACCAGAGCCAGTTTAAGCAAAAAGGCTTTCTGGCCAATTTGAATATCATAGTATAACTTTTCTCCGGAAGGTGGGTGATCTGCCTCGCATATTTGTGTTATCTCAAATGTTTTTACATCTGGGCTGTATGGTTGTTTGTCCCGTGGTTTAATCTGGAACAAACCAGAGCTATTAATGCGTCAAACTAATGTATTATTTGAGCTTGATTATGTTGTTACCATCATCATTTTAAAAAATTCCAATAACCTTCTTCTTCTGTGACATATATGAAGTCCAGGTTATAACAGGGTTGAGCTATATAGGCAAAATGGGAAGGCAGGGGGATTTATGACACAGTAAAATGTTGATGATTTTTGGGAGTTTACAGTCCATACGTGAGCTTATGCTTTACCTGTCATTCTAGCAAACTCCATCACAGATCACCATGACTGTTTCAGCACAATACTGACAATCTTGTGTCAGATAAAGCAGAACCAAAAGCCAGCAAGAAGAAAAGGTGCACCAAGCTGTGACTCATTCTAATATCAAGATACACTTAGTTGACATTGACAAAAATCACCACTGCCAAATTTCACAGGGGTGACCTGCGGAAGGTGCCCCACAGCAGGACTCAACAGCAGAGGTCTGCCTGTAGGTTTGTAATCCCCTCACCCGAGCCGTTGGATTATCTGCTCTCCATCGACCCTGAAGAGGCTCCCCGTGACTCGGGCTTAAACACTCTCTAAAATCTCATCTCCACACCCCATCTGCCGGCCGTACGACGTCTTGGAAGTCACACATAAGAAGGAGTGGGGACTGAAGCAGCAGAGCAGATGAGGAAACCAGAACACACAGTCTGGGGCTGTGTGCAGCAGAGAGAGCCCTTAGTAAAACACACAGTCTGGGGTTTAGGCATTATGCTCATCAAAATGAAAAATGACTTCAAGGATCTGTTTTGTTTATACTTTCCTTTGTAATACAAGTTCAAATCTGTCCCAGTACTTGTTGCAAATAAAGGCATTATCATCCTTAGTGCAACACATTTTCCAGTGGATTCTACATTACTATATCCAGGTAAATAACATACATAAATCATACATCAATAATTGCTTTTCTGGAGACTAACAAGTCTAAGTGGTGTCCGTGGCAATGACCCTTTAACATTCTCTGACAGGGGCCTTGTTTTGTGACCATCAGTGGACAGTTGGAGGATCTGGTGGTTGGCCCTGAGCAGTGAGGCATGTAGTAAGAGGGTTTAACTTTGCTAACCTCCTTCTGCCAGGTTCATGGGGTCCTGCTGCTCTGGTAATATTGGATCAGTGTTGGGAGCCCGTGCCCCTGCCATATCAGCCAGCACGCTACCTGGGGTAGTGAGCCGTTTCCACTATAAAGCCAACTGGGCTTGATACTTACTTGCTCTCTTCCTCAGAATTGATGTGATTCCTTTTCCATCTTGGATAGTATTTTACAGACTTAGATATTGTTTTAAAGATATATTATGCACAATTTTTACTCTTCCACATGTGGGAGTCTACTCAACAAATACTCTACCAGGTGATAAGATTTCTGTCTGAAATGGCTGACCTTCCAGAATTGATTCTGTTCTGTTTCAAAACAAAACAACAATATGCAATTGCTTCAGCAATTGATCTTCTCACATAGTAGTAAGTGGAATAGTAAAACTACCTGATAGCTGTTTGACTATTGCATTTTGCCTTCTCTTTCTCGTTATCTTTTGTTTAACAGCCTGTCATAAAACCCAAAGAGAGCTCACACTTGCAATTAATAATTATCTGGTGTTTCTGTAGCCTATATTTCTGTGAAAACTGTGGTCAAACAAGAATATAATGGAAGATAAAGGTTTGTTTTCTTTGAGAAAGGGGTGAGCATGACAGAAGTTCCATAGGCAGGCAAAACTGTACATTGAATATTATTACCATTTACAATAAAGAGATATGTGTGATATTTTTTCCCAATAAAAAAAATTGCAATTAGTCGCTTGTTATTTTTTTTGTTTGAAGAATATAAACTGTTTGAGCTTAGACGTTGTACAAACACTGTGTGTGAGAAGCGGTGAACCGTTATAACCCTTTAGCTAATCTTTTTGTTTAGTTTGGCCCAAATAACTGCTTTTATAATTGTGTCTTTACAATTCCCATTCCCATGTGCTGTATGTTTCCATTCATTTTCCATTAAGAAGAATTGGGAAAAAATAAATCTTCGTCATCATCAAAGAGTCAGATTTCCTTTGTAACTCTGAAACAGCACTGTTTTCACGGTAACATACTGTAATTCATCTTCATTAGGCATCACCATTAGGCCTCTGCTCTTTATATGTTATTTTACTCATTTTATCAAGAAAACATTACTTATGTGTATTGCTACTTTACTATGCTGTCTGGATAGCATAGTACATTTTTATGGTTTCAACTATATATTGTATAGTCACAAAGACTTACAGTGGATTTTTAAGGTACATATTACTTGCCAGATGAAACATCAAATAAAGCTCATGTTTTGTCAAGTATTCAAGAGTTATTAATACCACTTTCTCTTTCTTGGTTGAGTGGTTGTGCAATCATTCGCATGAGCTTCACTTGGCCCTGTTGTGGAAATTTGGCTATTGCTGCAGTTTGGAGAGATCTGTTGATATTAAAATCTGCAGGTGCTCACCTGGTGTCAGGAGGGATGGAAACAGAAGATTGTGCTGTCTGGGAGGTGTTTGGTCGGGCTTGGAGCCGTGTGCGTCCATCTGTCTGTATCTGTGTAGAGTCTAGGGTAAAAAGAACAAAAAACAAACAAAAACGTGCAGTGCATACAGGTGATGGTCTGCGGTCTCTGTTTGTTTTAGGAGTCTTTTTTTCTACTTGTAGAAATCTTTGTTTTTTTTCTCTTTCTTGCCCTTGATTTGTAGATGAAAAGAATGTGCTCCTCCACAGAGGAAAGTGGCAGCTTTAGCGTTGCAAGGTCAGAGAGCCGTGAGAATGTCAGGCAGAAAGGCAAGAGAACCCCTCTGCTGGTGGTGTGTGTGGGTGAGTGTGAGTTGTGAAGCGCATTGGGTGTGTATGTGTGGTTTGGATGTGGAGGTGGGTAGCTTACGCTTGTTTCTTACTGTAGTCTATAGTCTAACTGCATGTGTGAAGCTTGTCTTTTGCTTCAAGGTGTGTGTGCGTGTGCGTGTGCGTGCGCCTGTGTGTGTGTGTGTGTGTGTCTGTAAGTGTGTACCTGTCGCTTTGACTGAACAGGTGGGGCCTCTTTGCATGGGATCTAGACAGCCAGTCCGCCACACAACTGACTGTGGTCAGGCTCACTGTGCTCTACATGCAGTCTATGAGATACATTGTGGTTGGATGTCGATGTACTTTCAGCGGAGTTCACCATTCTTATGGCTCTATTCCACTTGTGCCAGTTGGTCCAAATAACAGATTTTATTTCATCGTGTAGTCCTTTGCAGTTTCATAGGACAAAAGCTTAATACTCTTTTTGTTTTAGGCTACATAAAAGTGAGAGATTTCAGTTCTAGGGGGAATCTTAGGGACTGATTTAGAGAATATATTTAATTATGATGTTTATAATAACATTAATTATAAGCTTCTCAGAGAAAGGGTTTATTGCAAGGATGTAATGTAGGCTATTATGTGCCAAATTAACTGTTAACTTGGATACAATTTATAACGGTTGTGTCTGTGTGCAACTCTGGGATTTGGGGGTTATTGAGGAGGCTGAATCTATTTCATTTTCAAAATACAAAATGGCTGTTAAAACCGAGAAGTGGACATATTTCAACTCCCGGTGGGACAATTTTGATAAAGGGTAAATGTTTAGGTAAATGATATGCTTAATATATTGGACTTGCATCTTAGAGTGAATGTTCAATCTTCTTGTTATATTAATATATTTCTTCAGTTCCGCTTGACTTTTTTTGCTGCACAACATTGTGTCATTGCTGCTGTAGATACTGCTGCAGGCTGAATAATGGCTGCGTGGAAAGACAGAAGAAGCACAGGTTTTTATATAAGGTTTATCACCTCAATGCAAGCAAGTTGATATAAAAAATAAAGATGACTAAATAAATAAAGGGCTGTTTCCACTTTGCGAATCGCATTGCTTCTATGGGTGACAAGAGAAGCTTGGAATGGCGATCCGTCAACAGATGACAATAAACTTACTACTAGTGGCTTCCTTTTTCGTACCATCCCAGTCACTAGCACCATTGGGTTCTCTGAACATTTAGGAGATTTAATTAAACCTCTTTCTAGTGCATCGAACATGTTTTTGGACAACTTCTTGGCCAGACACTCGAGAGGTCTGAACCTATTGTAATTGCCTCTCTCGGTCATTGGTTTTTAGGATAAAAAATTTTCGGTTCCCCAAAACATGCTTTGGGATTTTCCTACACAACAGGATGGCCTTCGACAGGGCAGTCAGCTTTTTTTTCTTTGGGATCCCACCTTAGTACAGCGTCAAATGACATTGTGACTAGTTTCAATTGTTTGGTCCATCTTACAGACTGCTCTCAGGATTTAAGCTGTCGAGAGGGGTCACTAAAATGGAATAATCATAGAGTAACTGTTGATGTGTAAATTACTGACGGTTAACTTTGTCTTTTTTTTAACTTGATTTACTTTATTTTTAATCAACTTACTTGCACTGAGATGATAAACCTTATATATGTGCTTCCTCTGTCTTTCCATGCAGCCATTATTCGGCCTGCAGCAGTAACTACAGCGGCAGTGACGCAATGTTGTGCAGCAAAAACAAAAAGCAGAACTGAAGAAATATCTTAATATAATATGCAGACTGAACATTCACAAAGGCATTGAGCTCTCGTCATTCTAAAATGCAAGTCCAATATATAATTTACCTAAAATCAACTACAAATTCCTGGCCCACCAGGAGATGATATAGGGTCACTTCCGGTTTAAAAAGCTATTTTGTATTTGAAAATGTCAGAAATGGATTCAGCATCATCAATAACCCCAAAACCACTCCGCCAAACTGTTTACATACATATGCTACATATTGTCCATATAGGCGATTCTGCTAATTCTGCTAATTGTGCTAATTGTGCTAATTGCCCAACATATGCAACTTAGTATCCGGTACTGTCTAATTGCTGGGGAACCATACTTTACATTTCTAACATAAAACCTATTGTCCACTCAACATTTCCGGGTTCACAACGAGGCTCTATTGGCTGGCCAGTAGACTACCAACTACGTCAGCGGAAGTATTCTGAGCGTGCGCAGGCCGGGGTCACATTGGTTCAGTTTTGTAATGTTTTGAGAAACACCACCATAATGGAGGCAGCTAACGCAGGTACTGAACATTTCTGTCACAAATGCTCGATGTGCCTCTCACGACATAACGTCAGCTAAGTATCTGAGTTAATGTAGCGTGACGTCGCTCTTTATACAGCTGTATTCAGCTCCGTGCAGGAAAGGAAAGGAAAGGAAAGGAAAGGAAAGGGTTATCTGGACTCGTAGTTAGCTAACGTTGGCTAGCTGAGTAACCGAACGTGGCTATATTGAAGCTACGTGGAGACAGGTGTCCATGAGTGTATGCTAACAGTCTCATTGACATGTAAGAGGCACGAACGGGTGCTAATGTTGATGCTGACTGTGTTTCTGATGGTTTACCTGTCTGTCTGTCTGTCTTTATCTATGCCCTGCGTCCTCAGAGGAGATCCAGCTGAGGCATGTGGAGACAGATGTCCTGATCCCCAAGATGATGAGGGAGAAAGCCAAGGAGATCTGTGCAGAGAAAGTTGAAGGTGTGGTTGTTAGTTTGTGTCTGTCTGCAACTGCTTTTTAACTCCGTAGTCTAATAAAACTTAAAGAAACTTTAGTTTATTTAAGAAACGCAGGACCACAAGCATTCCTTGCCTTGTGTTTGCTGGTAGTATTTACACCAGATTAATTGAAATGCATTTCCTTTACACATACTGTATTTTAGTATGGAAAATAGGTTTGCCTTCATTTGTTTGGTTTCCGTCCACAAGTAAGAAAACAAGTATGAATATGAATGATTGATTATTCATTAATTATTCCTGGCTGAATTCATCCTCACAAGCCGTGCAGAAATGTAGGTGATCAAGTTCCAGGTCCCCAGTGTTGTGCATAGTCACTGGAATGGCTTATTAGAAGTGAGCCAGCATAAACAATAATCAGTTACACCTGTGCTTTTCCTACTGTGACGGGTCAAAATCTCTGCTGTTAGAACAGGTCAATAGTACCAACGCTCACCTGGTGGAGCTGGCGCCCCATGTACCAAGGCTGAGCGGCCATGGGTTCCAATCCGACCTGTGGCACTTTGCTGTGTGTCATCCCCTCTCTGCCTTCCCCTTGTCCTGTCTATCTTCAGCTCTCCTATGTAATAAAAATATAATATCAATACTAAACAATGATGGTCACACCAGTGGCATCACAATTATATTAACAAATACATTTGGTCTTCAGTAAAGCCCACAGATCCTTTGGTATGTATTCATCAAATAAAAGTAAAGAAAATTTGAGACATCTCACTCATGCTACTCTGAGAACCGCAGGTTTTTCATCAACTAATTAGTCAACTTGAAATTTTATTATATAGAAATAATGAAGTTATATTGAGTGGTGTTTCTGATGTTTTGTCAACCCTACAGGTATTTTTAAAGGAAGACATGTCACAGTATGACAAGCGTGTATAAATTATAAATTGAATGATGGCTGAATTCCATTTAGCGTCTTCAGTTTTATAATCCTGGTATTGTGCATGGTGGGTCACTTGAATAGAACGTAGCCATTGTTGATGTTGTAACACCTGGGTTGTTCCTACTATGACAAGTCAAAATATCTGCTATAAAAAAGGCCAGACATAATATTAGAGACCTCTCTTCATATAATGCAGTACAGTTAAACACAACGTTATTTTTAAATCCAAGCTAATGAAGTCCCTCTGTAAGAATTATTTTAAGAGGTGTATTTGCTATATTTATTCTATAAAATACACCACTGTAACCAAGCCAAATTCTGTCCTTGTATTTTCTAGAACATGAAAGTTAAAGAAAACGTCAAACACCATCACATAATACTACCTGTTTGTTTAAGGTTAGGAACTTATAGCTTACCTGCAGTGGGTTTAGTGCATTTGCATGTCACTGCAGTATGACAGGATAATTAATATTGTCCCCCATTCTGATCATTTTAACGATGTTAACTAATATTATCCAGTTCCTCCTTACATTTAAGCTTCACAATAGGATACTGCTACCCACCAGTTTAATTTTATGGTCTTTATTTTACTTCCAGAGAAATTGACTTTGACTTTGGAAAAGCCATAAAAACCAAGAAATGCCCAGAAATTCAAATGCTTTTCAGATGATATGTACTTAATGTTTGCTTATTCAGGCTGGAGTCCACAAAGTCTGCTTATAAATAGCCTGTTCACTACACTTTTTGTCAGAGTTTGTGTGATTCTACAACTATATTTAATACATGGGCAGTCCAACAGAAAATATGATTCCAGGCCATGATGTATGGTGTCTTAATAGTTTAATAATCTCACTCTTCTAATGAGAAAATTAAAGATGGATTATTAAGGCATTTAATGTTATCATTCTTTTTCAAACTATAACTTTCACGTAGTTTTGCATAATCCTGACACCCCATTGTAGATGTAGATCATCTGCAACACTGCATTTAATTTTGTGGAGGCTTATTTGATATATTCCTTCTATGGACTTTATTTTAATCTTATTTTTATGTCCCTTAATCCTTTGACTCGTTATGGCCAGACTGTTTCCCGCTGCCATGAACTCCCACTTCCTGAGTCCTTTTAATTTCTCTGGATTGTGGAGCAGGCCAGCTGGCATGCTACTAGTTGCCCTCCTTGCAGATGGCTGCAGCTTTGCTCATGTCTTGTCTACTGCAGCAACACAGCAGCCAGATAATGACTAGGTTATGTGGTTTCTAGAAATCTGACGACAGCGTGTATGAGCCACTGTGTACTGCTCACATAGGGAGTCAGCGCACATGCAGCCCGAGGTGATGGGACAGACAGTGGCTGTGTGGGTAGTGGAAACCCCCCTCACATTACTAGCTTCTCATCCTACTCATTTTCACACCTATGTATGTTTGTATCTACACTAGGCTCCCGCATGTGTGTCTATGATTTTGTTTTACAAAGAAAAGTAAAAAAACAAACTGTCTCAGTACACATGCCTCTAAACAACCCACAGTAGTATATTGTGTTGTTGAAGCAGACGAGTACTGCTGACCTGTGCACTCTTGATAGTTTTATTTTACCTGACATGATTTTTCCTATTCCAATAATGAGTCATATTAGTGCTCTCACATGTCTTTCAGAACCAAACAATTGATTATGTGAGCAACCCACATACTCAATTAGCAACCACTTTCACATTGACATTGACTACTGTTATGTTTTTACAATACTTTGATTTGCAGCTACTTGGCTGTAAATTAAATTAATTTGATCTGTGATTTGATCTATTTTAGTTTACTGTTTCATTATTCAGAAATGCATATGTGTAGGGGCCCACTGGTGGCTCACCTGACTGAACTTGTGCCCCATGTGCAAGGGTTGGATACTGGCCACAGTGGCCTGAGTTCGGGTGCAGCCTGTGGCCCTTTGCTGCGTGTCATCCCCTTTGTCTACAGCTGCTCTAGCAAATGAAGGCAATACAATTCCCTGCAAAATAGTTCTAAAAAAACAAATGCATACATCTTGCTAAAAATCCAGACATTTATTTTCTGTTAGAACTAATTATGTATTTTACATCTTATACCTTCCTTTAAAGGTCAGAGTCTCCATAAATGCTCAAGCCTCTAGCTTCTGCTTTCTACTAACTGCCAAACTACACTTCTGCATCTTTAAAAATGGCAAAGAAATACAGCTTAAAATTAAGTTGGCTTCACACCTTTCTTTAGAAAGGCCTCTTCCAACGTAAAGCTAGTCTCTTAGAATTGCCTTTTGGTGTAGCTGCAACTAGAAAGGCAACCCTATGCAGCCTCTATTGGTACCATGGGACAGGGATGAGGCGTTGGCTGATTAGATTAGTCGCACTGTTCTGCTTCTCTAAATTGGTTTTTCAGTTGCTTTTTTCACATCTGCATCCTGATGAAAGTGTCTGTGTGATAACCATACTGATGCTGATAAAGGTAATTATCATGTCAGTTGTTTGAAAGGGGACATGGGTGGGCAATGTTTTTAATTAAATTCTTGAGAAAGAGCTTGCTAACAAGGTGAAGACTCAGAGTCTTCAACACCTTGTTTACAATGAGGACCTTGCACATTTAATATGGAATAAACCACTAGCCAGGGCACAATGTCACAGAGGCAGCTTTGTGGAAGGGCTTATCATTTGTATCTCAATTGACAATCACCATATTTAGTGCTCACCTGGTTTTACAAGTTGTGCTGTGGATAGAGACTGGGATGGGTCAGAGGGGATTGACATGTAACAAATGTTAAACATCTGTTCAGTTGGATTTGGACTGTCTCAGGTGTTTTGTATGTGCATTATTTTCAACTTAGTCACTTTGTGCCCTTTAAACATGGTTTTGTATAATTAAGATATAACTTCTCCAGTCTGTAAAGGTTTTCTAACAGTCCCAATATGATGTAATAATTTGGCTTTTGGCCTTGTCTTATCCATTAAAAACATGTCCTAGCTATAGATACCATGCAGAGTCTTATAATCTGCCTCTGAAAAACGTTTTGCCTGAAAGGAGAGACTGGCATGTCTGGCAGTAATCCAGGAATTCACAGAACCATAGTTCCCTACGTAACGTCTGTTGCTGTCCAGGATATGGCCACACACCTGGTAAAATGACAGATGACAGGTTTATCTGCTGCTTCATAAGCCTGTTTTATTGTCTCAATAACCCAGTGGTGGAGCCTTTGTTTTGTTGTGCTTTTCCATTGTTCTTTCTGCTGTAGCACACAAAAGCCTGAAGCTCTGTGTTGCCTCAATGTACAGCCATAAAACCGACAGGGACACAACAAGTTGGCCCTTTCCTCCATTTCGGGTCTAAATGGGGGACCCGAAAACAGTCGGGACATCCCATAGGCATGGGACTAATAGAAATTTGGCCTGGCAGTCATAACTACCAGAACAAAAGCAGTTTTCCTACCCATGCTGCAGCATGGTTCACTGCAAAAAGTAGTAATGCACGTCAACTGGCCTTCCAACACTGTAGCCATGGTTTAAAGATATAGTCGAACACATGAGCCTTTTAAGGAAGCAGTGGCTTGGCCACCATCTTTGCACTTTTGCAAAAATGGAGGGCTCAGGGTCAGTTAAGCTGTGTTGCCGATCTCACTCAATGGCCATACCCAGAGCTGAAGGAGGCTCTCTTTAGGTGGGTTGGGAGAGTCATCCTAATTGGAAGGTTCCAAGGGTCCCTGTCCAACAGACTGAGGAGTTTGGAGAGCCATATCCTCAGTGGGCACCTGAGACAAACACAGTGCAGCCATGCTTTCCCTCCACCGGCGGAAGCGCTTGTGAGTCACTCTGACCTTGACCCTCCTGTGCAGAATTTGTTTCTTCAGTGCAGCCTCTGCCAACCTGAGTTACCTGGATGAGCTGTATGCTGTTGAGTGCTCATTTGTTCTCGTCTGTACATTTTTGCAAGGATTACATTGATGAATTACTCTTATTTGCTTTTGGTTTGTGGGGCCTCTGTTGCACTTGCAGTGGCGTGGTAAATGTGTGGCTCTCCACGGCTCTCTGTCTCGCCTCTGACCAGCTCAGCCCTGCCCATGTTGGTGTTTCACTGCAAGGCTAAGCTCCTGCACTCGCACAGCGACACAGACGGAAGAGAGAGTTGACGAGGGAGCACTGTGCACGAATGTTTTACGAGTAAATCACCTGTACAGCTGCACGTGTCACTGTCTTCTACATGTTCCTTTTCTTAAGGCATTTAACGGCAGACTAGAGTATTTGTAGGCGTATATACTGCTCCAGATATTAACACTAACCAGATATGGGGTCAGGCTAGGAAATCTGGACAAGAACTGTGGACTCCACAGAACAACTGTTTAAGACAGCCTAGCTGGTGCTCGAGCCATAGGATAGGAAAGGAGAAGTAGGGCAGCTGGTCAACCTAAGCTTTAGAGTGCAACAAATTGAACTAATAAACATAAAGTCAAAAGCAAGATGACACCAACACAACAGTATGTGTTTACCTCCCTTGGACATGCAAACAAAATAAGTAACTGAAACACAGATCTATGGAGCAGTTAACCTGTGGAGAACATCCAGCTAACCGCGAGGTCAAAGAGGCCAAATGTAGGCTACCATGTGGCAATTATAGCTGGGACGCACAAGTAGCCAATACATCACGCATGTGACTTTGTTCATATAACATGTCAACCTAAGTGGGGCACAAGGAGACTTATCCCTTTTAATTACTGCCACTGGCAGTCAGGAATTGAAACAGAACCTATATTTAATTCTCAGGGCCACAGACGTTTATATTTGCGGGTAGTGGGCTGACTGTTACAGAGCCAATGTGGAAACTTGGCAACCACAGATAGAACCACTCTGTGGCCAGTACAGCTAAGTTCAGTCCCTGAGTGAACAAGGAAACATGGGTTTCAGTGTGATAAGATGCTTGGCAATGTGATCTATAACTAGGTTCCTTCTTGTGGTGGAGTGTCAAGGTGAGGCCCATCTTGGTTTGCTTGTGGGTATTTGTTTTCTTGTGTGTGCTTGTACTTTAGGATCAAATAACATAAGGTGAAAGGTAGGATGTTAATAGAATTGAAAAAAGTGCTATTAATAAATGTATATTTGAGGCTATTGCATATGTAGAGCCTGTTCCTTTTTTTCTGCTAATTTTGCTCTCTCTCTGCCACCTTCCTTCTCCATCTCCCTCCAGCCTTCAACCACTGCTGTAAAGAATCTGGTTTCCTCATGGTGTTAAAGTGTCGAGAAGAGAATGCTGCACTGAAGGAATGTCTGACAATACAGTGAGTATTTTGCAGTGACTTTTTCAGCACCCTCACAGTAAGTTGGCTGGACGTGTTATTCCACTAACATCTTTTACATGGGCTTTCTCAGCCACCCTCATGGCACATAATCGACATCAAAGTGATTTGTCATACAAGGATGCATTAATTCTGTAAAATAAATATTGTATTCTGTCTTCCACCAGCTATAAGGACCCTAAGTTCTTCGAGGAGTGTAAGCAGGAGTACATCAGAGAGAAACTGGAGTTTGAGCAGACAGGAATCCCAGCAAAGAACAGGAAACAAAAACTCCCAACTAGCATGTAATAAACGACATGACGTCCCTCCTTTCATGGTAAAGGTGTGGAGTGTAAGGATCTGGCCATAACCAGTCCTACAAGTCCTACACACCAAGGATACATGGTCATGTGGCAGGGTTTATTACTCATAAAGGCACAAGCCTTTGTACTTTATTTAAATCTGTGGAATTTCTGACTGAAACTACTTTGGTGGGGCCAGAGCGGTATATAATCAAAATAATGCCTGTTTTTATGTTCTGTATATTTGCAAAATTTTCTCCGTCAGATGGTCAGAACTATCTTCCTCCCTTGATTGAATCAGCAGAATTTACATTACATTTACCAATCAGCTTATTGAATTATAAAAAATACAGAAAGATACCATCATGGTACAGTCACTTCCTGTACCTAAATCTGGAAGATCTTCATTAGAGTGCAGCTAGGCGTGCAGTCATAAAGTGTACATGCAATGACAGCAAGGGTTCATCTGCAGAAGAAAGTTTATATTACCAAACAAAGAATTCAAAAAGACTGGTAAATGTAAAGACATTTGTACAGTGTATGTAAGAGACTCTGTCATCTAACCAAGAAATGAACCATGTGTAATCATGTTAAATATGTAACGGAATGTGACATTGTAAATAAATCAAATACTCAGTAGCAGTGATGTGTATTTCAGTGGTAAATTGGACATAACATGAAATGTTGATAAATTAATTTTACTGTTTTTATTCAATCAAACATGAATGAGGGGAATTAGAGGTTGACTGTTGAAAAATCTCAACAATAATTGTTTTAATTTAGGGGGACATTTCTAAACATTTTCCTGATTAAATTGGTTGCTCTTACTGGTTTTTATATGTTGAAGGCGTTTTTGATATTGAATGAGCCCAGCATCTGCCTTAAAGTCAGGCCACTCTAACATAACAGTCTGGACTTCTTACATTAAGAAGGATTTCGAAAAGTCATATTGCATTATTTAACCAGATTTATTTATTTATGAAAAATAATTTGAAAAGTGAAAAATCAATTTTGGTTCATTTTCTGTTCCATTATAACCACTTTTTCATGTTCTGTGCTTTCACATGAGGAAGGCTGCTCAGCCCATCTCATATGTTCTTTGTTCTACATCTACTTCAAAGGATCAAAGATGCAACATTATAAGTAAAAGTGTCAGATACTGTAATAGGGTATCATTGTATAATCTCCTAGGTCTTTGGATATGTTTTTCTCGTTATATTTCTGCAGCTGAATTGACTGCACAGTTGTAATCAATGGATGTGACAGGGCAGGCGGGTGAGGTTGGTTGCCTTATATTTAAGATTATTGAAAACAGGCCAGTATGCAACACTTAATTAATAATTACACTTAAAGGCAGTGCTGTTCCCTTACTCAATGTATAGTGTGAAATTATAAGTGGACAGTTGTATTATTACTTTAATCTAGTTTTTAAGTAATGGCAAATGCCAATCATTAGAGCCTAAAATTATTTTTTCAAATTGCTAGTCTGCAACATGTTCTTAAATCTGAAAATCAGCCAATAAGCCAATAAATTATTTCAGCCGGAGTATGGAAGCCAATTGTCTTGTAGAGATATTAAGCAAAATAAATGCCTCATAAGGATTACTGAACCACAGAACCTCATACCTAAAAATATGAATAGAGATAAAGCCCCACACAGTCCCTTCCTTTCCTTCGTTTAATTGTTCATATTTACAAACAGTCTGAAGTGCAGTAAATCTAAAATATAATCCATATCTACTGTACATTGCATTTTGGTTTGCAAATCGTTTACAGAAGTATGAAACTACTGCTGTAAAATAACATTTCTTTAAAATTAACAAAAAGACCACAGTTATCATGAAACAGACTGAAGAAAATGGAAAAACAAAAAATCTTTTCAACAACCATAGGCCTTTGTGCTTTGTGCACCTGTTTTTCAAGTCACAGCTCACATTTCGTCAGGTTAATAGACTTATTGTCTTCCCACCATAGCAGACAGCTCTTACACACATCAGAAGTCTTTGGGGTGGGGGAGAAAAAACAAAACCTATTGTTTGGAGTGCAAAACTGTGTTTGGCAGATTGCTGAAACCCACCATATACATTTATACAGACACACCTTCCCTCTGTGTATTGTGTTTTCTTTTGTACATCTTTCATTTTTTTCTTTTTACACTCATCTGACTTTTAAAAAGAGAAATCAAAGAGAAACGTCTGTCTTCACACTTGTGTCATACTGCAAAACAAATGTATCAAAGATTAACATCAGCACAGTACAGAGTTTAGATACATTTTC
The DNA here is from genome assembly GCF_905237075.1 of Dicentrarchus labrax. Lineage (NCBI taxonomy): Eukaryota > Metazoa > Chordata > Actinopteri > Moronidae > Dicentrarchus > Dicentrarchus labrax. Next base: position 18,522,230 of record NW_026136707.1, on the reverse strand, counting down.
TGTAATTCAAAATCTCCACAAACTTCAACAGCTTTCCAACTTAATCAGGGTTTCAAATACAGGGGGGTGTATGGAAGCCTATTGAACGAGTCCTTCAAATTTAGTCCTACAGAAAAACCTCCAACAATGCACAGCCTTGCATCTACGTATCCCTCGGCAACTGAGAAAAGAAAACAACATAACAGATATTGTCTGACAGTAGCTCAGAGAATTGAATATGCAATAACAGGCAGGTTTAAGGAGGCTTGCTTGAGTTGTGGAATTTCTGTGAAACCATTAATAGTTGAACTTTTTTTTGGTGCCAGTGGAAGTGGAGTGTTTTATTTCAGAAAGCAATACATTTTTAGATAAAAATAATACTTTCCTACTCATTATGCAATATCCTCAAAAATCCAAACAACTGCACTCTCAAAAAGTATTCAGTAATCATAGGTAGATTGACAGCCTACTTTGATATTGATCTTCAAATTGACTTTAATGAAGATTTAAAAACAAGATTTCACATGGTTGCTGTTCAAATTTGGAACAAAGATCTGTGATTATCCTACAGTCACTGCATGTCTGTCTTCATCACAGTACAAAAACAATCAGATCAAGTCCTCATCCCTAGACATCTCCTTTGCACGGTCATGAGACATACATGGGACTACATACCTTGTATACTTTACAGCGATCAAATGTAAAAAGACTTGCATTGGAGAGAGTACAGTTTTACAAATTCTAGCATTATACTGTGGCCCCAGTGATGACTGGCCACAGTGAATGGAGAAAGAGGCCCTTTGAGCCCTATTATGTTTATTATGACGAGATACAGATACAGGCAGGCGAAAGATGCCCGCACACTGATCTGCAGACACAGGCACACTGTTTAATGTGTGTATATGCACACACAAATAAAACTGCTTGTATGGATGCTTGCACACACTTACGCATGTGCATACAAGGACATACATACGGACAAACTATTTATTCTGCTAGGGTCTCTCATCAATCTTTCCTCTGCAAAGTCAGATATGTTCACCGATGCGGTGTGCAGAGATCAGTCTTTACCTCGAAAAAGTCTCCTCTGGCCTCAATTAGTTCCCACTACCAGCAGGTCCGGTCCAGTCCAGCCCAGAGGAGTGGTCTTATCAACTTAAGGCAGGTTAGGTGGTAGCTATGTGGCAGGGTTGGAGAGTCCATTCATTTATCCATTCACTTATTTTCCATCCAATTACACATTATATTTAATTATGTATACTCTCATCAAAGTTCCTCTCAATAGGGCTTGGCCCACTCGGCATTTGGGGGGCTCCTGGGAGTGCAGTTTCCAATTGAAGATGAGGAGTTGGATGCAGCAGAGTGTCCCTCCCAGAACATGGCATCACTGGGTTTGGGGGGGCTGGGGAAGGACCGCGAGCTATCATCCAGGGAGGCCTGGTTCAGGGGAGGCGGAGGCAGGACGACAGAGCAGGTGTCACTGCCAACCAGAGCCTCCCCTGAACAGGTCTGGGAGGGCCAGGGCCCGTTGTACCAACAGTCCTCCCTCAGACTGTCCGGCAGGAGGGTGCCCGAAGGCCCACTGGCAGGGGGGCAGGGGCGGCCGGAGCACGAGGGGAGTGGGGGGGCACTAGGTGGGCGAGGCACTGACGCCCGGGGAACTGCGTGGTTGTTGTTCTGTTCCACGTCATCCAGACACTGGATTGGAACTGTTGAGGCAGCTAGAGAAAGAAGGAGGGGTGGAGGGATAGAAGGGGAGGGACAAAGTCAAGGATAGAAGGAGGAAAGATGAGAGCAAAAGTTGGATGTGACTGTTGTATGGCTGAGAAGAAAGCTTATTTGGTCAATTATTTTTGGTAAACTCAGTTTTTAATATTTGGCATACAGCTGCATTGAGTGCACTTAAACTGCAATTGTAGACACATTAATAAGAGCAATAATTGTGTGTGTGGTATATGGATAGATAATTAACAGCGATTTATGATAACTGGAAATAACTAGTGAGTTTAGTAGACTTATATCTGCATTAACAACAGCTATATGTCAAAGTGGATATCACATGACATTATTCCTCAGCTCGTCAGTTCATTTCTGCCATGCATTTTGCAGGTAAACACAGACAATTAATAATTCATCTTATTCACCTTTTCTATGTATAAGGTGGTGAGAAGTGTCTGTGAAAACTGGTGAGAAGACTGTATTCTTTTATTTACAGTCTGACTGTAAATTTCAGCTGGCAGTAGAAATTAAGCCATCTTCTCTTTCCTCCGATAGCTGGAAGAGGTCTCTTTTTGCACCTCTGTACTTATGTCTGTACTTATTTACACATGGATTAAACTTAGGTTTCTAAAGAGATTTAAAAACTCCAAGGTGCGTTCAACAGAGCCTTTTGATCCCTGACTAGATAATAGAACTTAGTGTACAAACAGAGAGGTGAGGGAAAAATCACACACCATGCAGCAGGCTACATATTGTAAAAGAAAACCTCTGCACCACATAAGCATCACTGCATATAAATCAGTAAATATTCAAAATAATAATTAGATTTTGTTCACCAGAACAGAGAATATCCATACACAAATCAAATGTCCTAATCTCACACACACACACACACACACATCATTGCTTTGCTATCAAATCATCATCTTGAGCGAATAATAAAGTTTAAATGAGTATCTCCTCCCGCTTTTTTCCCTACCTCTCTCCATCCACACATCATCTCTCCATCCATCCCTCCCTGCTACTCTTCCATGAGAGGGTCTCCTGAGTCTAGGATTTGAATAAAAGTGATTCCAAAGGAGGAACATTAGAAGAATACAGATGCACAATATGACTGAATAAATACATAGCTCACTCTCCTCTCCCTCCTTCTTCTTCCTCTCTCCCTTTCTTTGCCACTCCCGCTTTCCTCATTTCTCTCCATCTGTTTCATCTGAGTTACAGGATTACCCTCTTATTCAGTGGAATAAATAGGCCAAGATTTATTTTCTTGCCATATTTCGTACTAATTTTCACCTCCTAGTCTCCTCTTCTCACACTCCGAGGGAACTGACAACAGAGGTAATCTCTCCTAGGGTAGAATACATCATCACAGAGGAAGTGGTGAGGAGGGACAGACCATTTCATGAAGGCCTTTATCAAAGTGTTTGAGTACTTCGATAATATCCACAGTCTTATCACACCCTTATACAAATTGCAACAAGGAGCACAAGGAGAAATCTTCTCAGCAAGTAGTACTTCTCCGAAAACCCACCCCTTAACTCAAGAGTGGCAGTAGTAAGCCTCTTCTTTCATTTGATGTTAGCCACATTAGTTCCTGTCTAGAGAAGCAAGGTTTAAATTCTAGCCACTATACTAAAAAGGGCACATAGACCATAAATCTGACACTACCTGACACTGAGGTTAAAGACACAGTTTCAAATGTCAGATTGGTTAAATACGCTAACACTTGTCAATATATTTATTTCACTGCTTCAGGTTGGTTAGGAAAAGCTCACTGTGGTTGTACAGTCGCTAACTATAGCCCCCTCTCTTCCAGTCTACAGGTGTCTCCCGTAATCTTTTTGTCACCAAGTCGTCCCTTTTTTTAGTATTTATAAGTATTATGGATATTTTTCATTTTAAGTGGGGTACAGAGAAGCTGGTATGTAAAAAAATCTACAACAGGTCAAATAAAGAGATGCAAAAGTACAGGTACATTACATTTCTGAATTACACTTAAAAGCAAAGTTTACAACCGTTAATGCATTTTTTTAAAAAAGCCTTTAAAAAGGAAAGTGTTTCAAACAAAAGAAAAATAATTACCTGGGCCCTTAAGGTTAAAGCAGAATTGCCATGTGTTTCTATACTAGTCTGACTAGACTTAAGGAACCTGAAAAAAAAAAGATTTCAAGGCTGCACTTACTGCATCTCGATGATGATCTGTGAGAACTTGCTATAAGGGAATATAGAGGGCACAGGATACCCTCAGCGGTATATACCACAGTGGAGGAGGTGTGAGGCAGAAGGGGAGCAGTGCTGGTAAGTTATCACATATACACTCTCTCACACACACACACACACACACACACACACACACACACACACACACACACACACACACACACACACACACACACACACACACACACACACACAAACACAAAACGTGGGGACGCTCTGGGTTGTGCCACTGTTTGTGTGTGTGTGTGTGTGTGTGTGTGTGTGTGTGTGTGTGTGTGTGTGCATGCCTCACCTTGTCTTGTCTCACTGATGAGTGGCCGGAGTTTCCTAATCAAGCCCGTTTGGTGCTTCAGCTCTGAATGGAGACGAGTGACCTCACAGCACAAAGCCTCATACGTCTGCTGCATGCTCCTCTCCCTACAGAAGGACAGAACACTTCATTTAAACATTATGCTTACGAGATTTCTGCTTTTCTAGACAGCTCTCAGGCAGGATCTCATGGTAAAGATCATAAGCTGTGTATCATACAGTACCATTCAAATATCCTTGATATTATTATTTGTTAAATAATAATTATTATAAAAAAAAGACATTTTGTGCTTAAAATCAAGCCATATTTAATTACACGTGTTTGTTAAATTCCAAGATGTAAAACTGACACATAAGACATGAATATGTTCAAAATGTGTTATCATAGAAACCTGATGATTTTTTGGTTAATATAGTTATTTCTTTGTCATTACTGTAATTCTGCTAAATGGTTCCTTTCTTTTTCTTTCTTTTACAAAGCAGTTTCACGGGGGTATAATCACTTAACAGCACAAGTTTAAATTACTAAGGCAAAACACTCTTCTATAGTAATGATGGTGTCTTTGTTGACACAAAAAGGATGTACTGATAGATTACATGCTACACCACACAGCTGCTTTACAAACACAGTGAAAGAGTATGAGGCAACACCTACAAAAAGTCCTATCCACACCTTATGTTAAGATGCAAAATCTCATCAACACTTTGCCTTAACTTTAAACACCTGCCTAAAAGCAAAAAGCAAAGAAAAACTGTGAGGCAAAACTAACACCAACTGAAGACTGCTGACATGTGAAACATTTATAATGCACCATAAATAGAATTTTCTTCATGAAAAGGTGGGGAGACAGTAATTTACGGGAGATTATCCCACACTTGCAAATTTAAACTATTTCTGAAGGACACACAGGCATCCACGTTCAGGGTTTAGCTGGTATAAAGTTCTGGTACTTCTGAGGTTATCGGCATATCATAGGCTGTTATGCAGACAGTTAAAATGTATAAAGCTGCACCCTCCTCTAGTGGCCAAAGGGGACAATTACAACACCAGCAGACACCACTAACATGTTTAATAATACACCTGTTTAACCAGTGTAGTCTCTCTCACATACAACCAAGTTTGTTCCTCGTGTCACTTCTTGTAACTTTGTTTAAAATGTTAAAAACTCTGAATTTTAGGAAACAATTCATCTAACATTAGGTATGATTTTAAAATGTTCTTGAGAGAAGTCAAAGTCCTAATATTTGTTGTATTTGCAGTTGAAGGCATGGACTGGAAATGCCTGCCATGTGTTGCATTTAAGTGCCCAGTGTCAGAAAATTAAACACAGAAAACTAAAAACATTAGGGCAAATAAATTTTAGCTGCACAGGAAGAAAAAGTATTTTAAGTAAGAAAACCAATAATGAACACCTTGTATCTTTATACTGACGGTTGCCTATGACGACTATCATGGCCTTAAAGATCATCATTTTATATACCAACAGAGCTTCCTTGCTTTGCCATTTTTGGTCACTGAAATGAGGACTGGGCTTTGAATTGGCAGCCATTCTCAATGATTTTCATAAAACACTATACCTTGCATTATACTTTGCATCACAGGTCTGGTCCAAGTCTGGTCCGTTAAGGCCATGGGGTTCCTCCTAAAACAGAGTTAAGTTATGCAAAATAGAGAGTGGATGTGGGTCTAAAGTTGTTTTTAAGTATTTTTTTTATTAGAAGACCATTCAGGAACCCTCCGCTCTCTTTCAACCCAAACTCCCTTTTCTCTTTGTTTCTCTCTTTGATCCTTAAACAATTACTTTTTTCTGCTGTTTAAGTTGTAGCATATCCACCCCTGCCCTTCTCTCTCAGTCCCACTTCTTTCCACTACTCTTCCCAGTTTCCCAGTGTCATCCTGTCTCGCTGTGCCCTAACACCTCTCCTGCACGTTGTTTTCCTCTCTTCTAGTTATGCCACATCTCTCCAAGAGTCAGCTGTTTTTCGGCGCTGCTCTCTCCAGTCCCTCTTATCTAACCTCTTCTTCTCTCTGTCCTCCTTTTTCCATTATCCTCTCCTTTCTTGCCACTTTCACTTACCCCACTTCTCTCCAGGAGTCTACTGTTTTCCAGTGTCACCCTCTCCAGCTCCTCCTGCAGTTTGTGGATCTTTAGCTCAGTGGTGACCCTGTCCACCTGCCAGTAGTCCTGAGGGCTGTTCAGGCTATTCATTACTACACACACACAGACACACACACACACAGACACACACACACACACACACACACACACACACACACACACACACACACACACACACACACACACACACACACACACACACACACACACACACACACACACACACACACACACACACACAATAAAAAAACTGTTACATAGTTACTGGTTACTTTTTGTAGAACCATTGATCTTGAAAATGTTATGTGTTCACATTTTCCATTCAGTATAAAAGACATATCATTATGATTATCATTTCAATGACTTTTGCTGTATATTCATTGTAATTACAGTGAATCAGTTATTTGATAAGAGAAGCAAACACAATTACATACAAAGCCATACATTTTTTTAAATAAAGCTAATATATGGTTTTGTGATGTGTGTGTATTTAAAAGTAGAAATACAACATTATATGAAAAGTAAAAATATATTATCAGCAAAATGTACTTAAAGTATCCAAAACAATAGTGTTTGAATGTTGTAGCTGGTCCAAGTGGACATAACTAACAAAGTTTTAACTAATTTCTATACTCGTAAGATAGTTAGTTTCTCAGATTTGTTATTTTATTATGATCTTGTAGAACAAGTAACAAAAACACAAACAACTAGATACTAGAGGTTGCATGTAAAATAATTAATTTCCTGACATGTAGTGCAGTGGAAGTACTTTAAGACTACTTAAGTACAGTACTTAAGCAAACACATTCCATTGTTCATACAGCGTACAGAAGTACTGCTCAGCTGTTACAGAGAGTACAAGGCAACCCTGTGTGCTCTACCTGTACCTTGGCTGGTCTCCATCTCCGTCCTCAGCTGAAGCAGCTCCAACTCTTTGGACTGGAGCTGCTCCGTCAGCAGCCTCTCACTCTCACTCTTCTCTTTTTTCTGGCAGAGAAAACAAGTAGACAGTGAGGTAGAGGGGAAGGCAGATGAAGGAAGAGTCAGCATTCATACAAATGCACTGAACCTTCTCTCTATCTCTCTCTCTCTCTCTCTCTCTCTGTCCCAGGTAAGATCAGTGCACCTGTGCTATTTGTGTAACGATATGAACTTGCAGTTTCTGCTTAAGTTTTGAATAAAAATTACAGACAAAGAATTTGTTACAAAAAGAAATGATCTGACTAAATATGCAGTGTTTGCGACATACTTGATCTTTGTGCCAGGCTCTAGTCAATTTGAAGAAAGATTCAAATAATCAGCAAACGCACCAGTTTGTTAAGCTCCATCTGCAGGTCCTCCTTCTCTATATAGATACCTCGGTAAGCACTGAAGGCCTTGTTCACATACTGTGGACCCTCTGATGGAGGAGCCTCTGGCCTGAAGAGCTACAGTGGTGACAAAATACACAGAAGTGAAGGAAGATCAATTTCATTTCATTGAAATATCTGTGGTAGGAAGTTACTTTCCTCCCACCACATCCGATCTTGATGGGCCAAATGCTGCAGCAGATAAAACCGAAACTGATAAAAGATAAGACTTCTAGAGAAGCAGCTCTGCCCACATGTTGTGCAGCACTTTCACTTTAGCCTACCATCTGTATTAAGACCCTTCCTGTTTAAATGGCTCACTCTGTATTGTACTCAATTCTTTGTTTTAAATCCAATTTCAGGAGGTTTCTCCCCCAAGTGTAGTGCTCCAACACATTGTTTGGCAAAGCCATATTTTTCCAGACCTCCTCTTTGTTTTTAGACAGTGCAGATTTATTTCTCATTGTTTTATAGCTTTGACTATAGGCCAACAATATTAATGATGCTGGCATGCAGACTCTCCCAGAGGCGAATATTTTGCAGTGTGGTGCTGAATTTGCTGACTTTTTCTAAACTTTCTCAGAGCATTTTGTGTATGTCCATAATTCTGATGTCCTGGAAAGTGGAGTTTTCATTAATCTCTGTCTATTGCACACCCTGCTTTCTGACTGTTCAGCCATCTGGATAAGCACTATGTTCCTTGACTTCATTCTCCTCACGCTATTATCTCTTTCTCCGATCTTCTCATGCCTCTCTCCCACCATCACCCATTCGATTACATCTATACCTTATCCTCCAGCTGCTTCACCCTCTTCCTCAGCAAGGTATTCTCTCGCTCTGTGTCTCTCAGCCTCTTCTTGATGTCCTCATAGGCCGTGACCAGGGCAAAGTGGGAAGCAACAGATTCATCGCCTGCACACACCGATACAGGACTCTCGCCAGCAGCGGTGTAGGCCGTCTCATGTTTAAGGATGCAAATGTCATCATCCACTGCCAAGGGCTCCATGCCTGCACAGGCCTACTCTGTAGCAGATAGAAGACCTGGGGATTACATGAAGAGTTTCATTTTTAAAAGTGATACATCTTTTTTTTGTTTTTTGTAAAAGCCAAAATGACTTAATTAAACATTTGGTTTGACAAGTTAGCACATACTATCATATAGCATTTGTATGGCCTTGTGTGTTACATTGGCTTGTTACGTAGCTTTGTAACTAGTTTCTGCACATTATTGTGACATGTTAGGGGATAGCTGCACGGTGCTATGTTTTGTACTACATATCCCACAGATCATTCTGTGGGATATGTCCTAGTGCTGTGTCTTTGTTTGGCTGTAACTGCTGTAGGTGACAATATCCTCTCATTGCATGCCTACAAAGGGATGGTCTTCTATTTCTTCCATACAACCACTGCTGCGGGAAATGTACAATGCATCGCTTCCTATGCACAAGGGACATTTTCAAAAGGAAAGTGCTACCAGAGATGAAGAGTTTAGAACAACAAATGTACAACAGTTTCATGATAAAGGTTTAGACTGAATCCAATCAGATTTAACATCAATGATCTCTAACTCTAAACTGGTTTATTGTAGCAGTTTGAAAACCTAACCTGTTTGGCAGTGACACACAAATTAAGTGAAGTGTATTGTATGTAAACATGAAGTGAAGCACAATACTAAACAGGCCTTTGTATGAGTCTGGTTTTGAAAGGAAACTGTGACTATGTGGTAGAGTTTCAGCTTGAACATTTACAAATTATAGACCTTTTTAACGTTGTCCCCTAATTCTAAAGAACCTAATGTAATTGTATTATTGGCTGCCCAAATGTTTGTGATGGTGTGTTTTGTTTCATCATTATTTCATGCAAGAGTCGAGCAAAAGATCTAGAGTTAATTCAAGGTGTGAGCACACTGACTGAGATAGGCCTCAAACATCATCAGGCCGCATATGGAGGAGCTCAGTGCTGCCATCATCAGGCCAACCTTACGATAACAAATATATTTCTAGGACAAAGTTGACTCAACCTCCACCAAACTTCAGTCCCGTGGCTTATTAGAACCTATTTTTTAAAATATGTGACAATTTGGTTGAGACACAAATCAAGGTGAGAGTAAAGGTGTGCACACATCTAAATATTTTAATGAAGCATTAAAACATTTTCATTTTCATTTTCATAAACAATGTCCGACCTACATAATAGTCTATGTGAGATATATCTAGGTGCTGTCAAGAGAAATTGGCAGCTTTGCTATTTGTGATATCTGAAACGTAGTTGAGGAACATGGCCTTGGGCCCATGGCTGCTTGCCCTGTAACCCTATACATAAAATACTGTACAACAATATCACACTATTTGTGGAATATTTTTTTTCTCAGGTGTTAAATACAAAAGGTAAACTTTTATTGTGCACAGGTATAGGGGAGCCAACTGTCTCAAAGAGTACACGCCTGTTATAGGGATGTGACACAGCCCAGTTGACCCTCAGCAAGAATTGAAGCAGTCTAGTCAGACTACCTGAAACAGACATAGCCTAAAACTAATCCAGACCCTACACCCTCCTGAATCCTTTCTGTTTGGAGTGACTCGGCTGCAGAGACGGTGCAGCTAAAGCCAGTTGATGATGTCAGCATACAATGATGCAGCAAACACCGAGGAGCCAAGTTTTTAACACTGAAGGCCGAAGCTTTTGGAAAAATAAGTTTCAGGACAATAACTGGACGAGATATTAGTCCCATGTCATGGATACGAAACATGAAAAAACGTAAAGTAAATGCGGAGCCGCTGACTCTGAAGGACGACTTCAGAAAATGGTACGAAACGAAAGTGACCCCCAGCAAGTAACGTTACTAAAAACGAAAGTCAATGTGAGTCCAAAACAAGACACAAAAAGCAACGTCATTTCGTTAGACCACCCTCGAGAAAAACAAGAGAGCTAACGGATAACAGGACAATGATAGCTACAAACATACCTCATTTCGTTCAAACAGGGATTGAAAATCAGTCCGAATCAGGATGTAAACAATGAATCTCGTTTGTATACGATGCTAACATTATGGTGTTAGCTTCCGTGATCTCTGTTGACAACCGACACAACACGTCACGATGTGGTTCTAAAACAGGTCTCAGCATGAATAACACAATCAGCAGACAATGACAGAGAGACACAGACAACATGCATCAATAGCTTCGGCGATTAAAAGGATCGATCTGTAATGATGATAACAGTTAGCTAGCGCTTAGCTAACGTCTTCTGGCTATTTGTGGCTAGGTGAAGCAAGAGCAGTCGATTATTGTTCACTCTCGACTTTCACAAACCGTGTTAGATGCTGTCCTCAGTTAGGTGGCAGTTGGCCAGACAGGATTATCATTTATTCTTGAAAAAAGGAGACTCGTTTCTCGAAGAAAAACAAAGAGACGAGGCTGCACACTCGCATCGTGCCAGAATTGACAGGTGAGGAAACAAAAACTTCCGGGAGTCACTTGACTGCTTAAGTCCTTTCAAAATAAACGCACGGCAATGATCGGGGCAAACTCCTTTGTATGAATCAACAACGCTGTGTCCGCGATTTAGTTGGACACATGTAAAAGAGGAGGAAGCTCTGCTGGATTAAATAAATAGTTAATAAAAAAAGTAATACGTTTACTGACAGGAAATAATACTTTAGAGCTCTGCGGGCTTTCAGTCAGTAACATTACAGAGTTGACAGGAAGGATTTTGGTGTTGAGCTCAAGCCAACTACAGTTTCTGAGCAGTGTGCCTTAAAGTACGATGTTCCTGTTATGTAGAAATATTTTCCAGATGATGGTACCAGAGTAAATATCAGTGGGTCATCAAGTCAGTGGGCCTTACCTTCACATTAGCTAGCCAGGTTAGTTAAGTTAGTGAGTACCCAGGACCGACCGACATCAACGTAACTTTTCCCCTAGAGGAGCAAAAGAACAAGAAGCAAACAATAGAAATATGTCTAAACTCTCCTGAACAACTTCAACAACGACTTACTGTAGGAAGAGCTACTTAAGTGGCGCTGACCATAGACTTATAATACAAAGTATACTGAGCATGACTAGACAATTTTTGCTCACTTGCTAAGCTAAGGTAAGGCTACCTTTCACTGTCGCTGTCGAAATATAATATCATGTCCTTCTCATTGAAAGAAAATAAATGAAAATAGTTTCATTTAATAAGGCAAAACACTGTTTTTGTCATATTTTGTCACAGTTATCGAGCTGGGAGATATTGAGCTAACCTGGCTAACGTTAGCTAACGTTAGCTAATGAACCAATCATAACTTAGGTTAATGTTAAATGTCATCTTTCTTTTTGGGTTTAACCACTAACGTTACCTGTTACTGGTCTTAATACTGGATTAAAGTAACGTGATGCAATTTTCTGAACCCAGTGAACCTTTTTGGTGATCCCTATTATTTATAACAAATATAAATATGATTTATTATAATGATTAATTATATTATTTGTAATATGTAATATATTATTAATAATTTAATAATGCACACATATGATAATTTTAAAATGTATATATATAGTAGATATTTATTTTTTATTTTAAAATATTTTACAAAATATGTAGAAATATGGACCAGCCCTACACTGTGATGTCTGCACAGCCAAAGATAAACAAACGATCAAACTGTTGGTAAACGCAAATCCTCTAATGCCACTGCTCCTTGGACTGTGTGAGATCCATTTCTTCAAGTGTACATTTGTGATAACTGAAAAATAATAGGTGATGATAATGGGTTTGAAAATTGCTTACCCTTTTAAAAATAAATAATGAAATAATAATAAAAAGCCCTGAGTCACTGGAAAGTCCTACAGGAAGTGCAACAAAATGTGTTCCTGATGGCATCTTTACACTTGGCATGCACACTCAGATAAGAGTTTTGAGAGAATGCAATAAAACTGGACAAAGTATAGAATCCTCAGATAGTTGGTTTATTTATTAACAGATTTTTATGACTTTAAGAAAAAGAGAAAATAATATCTATAGTTACTAAATGTCCAAACATGGGGAAGTGAAAGAGAAACATTGGTTTACTGTTCTGGCATTTATGAGAAGAAAGTGGTTGAACTGGGCAGTACAGTATATGTGTATGTAAATATCACGCTCTTGTGCCAGCCAACATATTAATATAAGGATTTAAATGTTAGCATCCCAACAATTTTAAAAGTTTAAGAAAAAGCAAAAAACAACACTAACTTCTTGTGCTCTAATAATTGACAACTTGCTTCCATGATTTCTAATGTTGGTATTACTTCATTGTGTTCTTGGGGAGTTTGTGACTTGTTTGTTTTGCTGTATTGACTGTTGCACAATATTTCTTTAACATGCTTTATTAATCATTTTAAAAGCCATAGGTGTCAAAGGTGTGAAATACAATCCCTGTGCGGTTGCTGTGGACGAAGCTACAAATATCAGTGAAATGACATGTGGAGAGGAACCCGAGATATGGATCGTAAAGACTCATGAGTGTAAGCCTATAAACACTTGCAGTTTTACTCACTTCCTTTTGACTGTGGCACATACTAGTTTAGTTGTGTAGGCTTTTCTATTACAGTATAAAGCGTTTATTTTATGCCTTTCCATATCTAATTATTAGTCATATAGTCATATCATTTTTGTTGTGTACCTTATTCTACACTGTCCAAAGTGGGTATTAAATGTTTTTTTAGGCTTAACATAATTCTTAATTTAAGACTAATGTGGTTAGAGGTGAAAAGACATGAAGTGAAGTCATTTTATTGCTTTGGCATCTTCAGACTGGGTTTCTGTGTCAATATAATTGCAGTGTTGTCAAAGGCTCAGTTGCTGATGAGAGACATAGAGAAGCTGCTGGACTGGTGTACATCAGAAGGCCCCTCCAACCAGAGAACGTGCAGAATGGTATGCATAAAGAGTGGGGGTGTGAATCCTCGGGCAAACCTCATGGAACCATGTGACTTTGACCATGACCACAATATTTCCATAACTTTAACTGAGTAGTTTTGTTTCTAAAATCTTAACCATACTGCCTCTATGGAGCTTAGTTGGTCACATGGTTCCATGAGGATTGTCTGCTTTCTTCTGCTTGTCTTCCTTCTATTGACACTGCATCTCTTTTGTTTGGTCATTGGTCAATCAGAAAAGTGGATTTCATACATTTCATCCTGTCTTTAAAGCACATAGTGAAGCAGATACAACTATTACACTGAAGACCATAAGTGGTCAGGTTCCACAAGTTCCCTATAGTTGCATAGCAACACAGTTAATTTGCCCTCTGAGCTGCATAACACTAGCCTGAGATATAAACTGAATTGCCATCAGTGTAGTTGTCAGTTGACGTAGAAGCTGCTTAACTATTTTACCATTTAAGCAAAGGCTCTCAGCTTCTTTTACATGGTCTTCCATCAAAGCGATCAAGGGACAAACAGATTTAAGCATTAAATCCTCCTGACCTATTTCGTGAAGTACCACTGGGGCCAACAAATATATAAAACTTTTTCTAAAAGTAGGAGAAAAATATCTTTGCTTTAAAGACATGCCTTCAGTGCATGGTATTTTGATTTAGGAGCTGTTATTTACTGTCGGTTGATTTACAGCAGCCTTGATAGCTGCGTCGATTTCGTTCACGCTTGATGCCATATTTCTTTGGATTCTGGCTGTGGCCCAGTGAAATGATGCTCTCAGCCTCAGTCCCACCTACAAAGGCAGTGATTGGCTCAGTTGTCTCTTCATTCTTGAAAGGGCTTTTAATCTCGCAAACAAAATTTGAAATATGTTTTGAGTCAGCTATAACTACATTTTTTTTATCAGGAAGCATGCAATCACATAAAGAACCCTCCCACACAGTTTTAACAATGACAGATGTACACATGACCTTGTTATTATTTTATGTGCTCAGGCACGCTGTGCACAGCTTGGTCTGATGTGCATGTTGTTGTGACAGATTCAGCAGGAGTGTCAGGCCAGCATAGAGGAGGACGGAGAGACCTTGGTCATAGAGGGCTTCAGGTTTGAGAATGTGGCCAGCAAGGAAGACCTGATGAGGCGGATTCCACAGGCTGGTGCAAGAGGAATACCAGGGCATCACATGACTGATGGATACCTTAGTGGTTTTATCACCCAAGTGCAACAAGGTCAAACAACTGGCAGAGGTAACAATGGCAGAGAAAGAACCAACAAATGACATGACTTAAAATGATGGGAGAAAGGCTAACAATTGACATGTGTAGCTCCTTATAACAAACAGAATAAGGTATGACACCTTATTACTGTATCTAGAGGATATAGAGTATTTTTAGATAAACATTCTAATTGTTACTAAATTAGTTATTTTTTTCATTGTTGCTTGTTTTAAGACATTTGAATATTGAGAGCAAGGTTTGAAAGTTTTTGATTGCATATATTAATATTTGGCACTATAACGTTTGTCTTTCAGAATATAGTCATACAGTTGACTTTGAGTGTTGTATTTATGATGGTTCTACAATATATTCCAGATGTGAATATCGTTATTGTTAGAATGCCATTGTTTAGGCTAATGGTGATTTCTTTGCATTATTTATTTCACTTCTTTTAGTCTTGACCACCTCAGCATTGTACATTTAGCAGTTGCAGTAGTTACAGTACAGTTCTATCTGTTTTATTTCATTTAGAGTATTTCCCTTTAAATATTGTGTGGGTCACACACACACAAGGTCCTTCTGTAAACATCAACACACTGAGTAGGTTAGATGGGGACATGGCTATTTCTGATTACACAGAGTTGTTGGGATATTTACTATCAGTGTCCTTCCTGTTCCCTATTGTAGATCATCTTGCACCCTAGAAGCACCTCTGGTGCTTTGAGTATAGTAAAGTATCACAGCCCTCCACACTTTTTAATGCAGTTGGCCTGAAGAAAAATGGTAGAAGAAATGAATATGACAGTGCTATACTTCGTTATCTGAAGGTTTATAAGAAATCTTAGAATCTTATAATTGAATAACCTGAAGTCTAGACCTTTACAGTTCATAAATACAGTTCACTGCATTGGAGGACGATTATAACAGTGAAGTCCCTTAAATATGTTGCTCTTGCTCAGTCCACTTTGCAGTTTTTTTTCCTGCTAGGCCAGATTACTCCTCTGCTGATGTTGGTGAAAACATTTGATATGAATTTAAAATTCATTTGTAAATTTGTGATACCACATTGCATCATAGCATCGATTCACAGTCTTTGATGAATGCCATATTCTAAATATTGTAATACTGTTGTGTGCAGCTTTAGAGGGGAATAAAAGATAATTGATCAGATTTGTTTACTAACTGTTTGCTTACAGCATGTTTTCTATGTTTTTACTTTAATTATCAAATTTCATTCTTGTTCAGTCTGCAGCAGAATTGAAATTATAGCAAAATGGTCATCTTACAATTATGGCCGGATTTTGTCATGGGAGGACAAATACAGTTTCAGTGAGAACAGTATACTTATCATTACCTTATAAATCCCTCTACTGTGTCTGTTCATTGCTGCTGTAGCCTGTTTTACAGTATAGTCCCATTGCAATCACTAACTCTGCATCATCGTGTTGACCTCACACATAAGTTCCATTTGTCTTAACACCATTAGTTTGTTGATATAAAATTAAATGTGAAAATATCCTCTTTTGTAAACAAAATAAATTCCCAAGATGGTGCAACCAAGACAAAATGATCTTGCTTTGCCATGTGACGTCCTGTGTGAAGAGGGGAAGTAGGCTGTTTGGTACTGAAATGAACAAACGAGATCTGCCAGTAGATTAACAAGTGTCAGAGCATCAATGTAACCAATTAACAAACTCCCGATTAGAATGTCTGCTGAACGATTAAACCCAGAAGTTTACCAAGCATTAACATACTAAACAGACTGACATAATATATGCAAATAAGGTCATTATTATGCATGTGCTAGTTCAGTGCCCAAATTAAGTGCTTGTTTGGAGCACTCTGGATGTGTTTGCAAGCATGAGCTCTATAACAACATATTACAGAAATAATGGTCACTTGAAAATTCTAATTGGTTTTACCTCGGGCTGTAAGCTATAGTCGTCATTGGAACGCAAAGACGGCTTGAATCAATTTTGGTAACCAATTCAAACCTATAGCAAGATATAAACATAGGAATAGAGGAAAGGTTTTAATAATAAATTGTTTGGATATATAATATGCAGACACGCTCACACTTTGCACACAAACGCATCCTGTAATCAGGCCAAGTGTTAGAAAAAGTGGTAGAAAAGCATTCAGCAGATGCTGAATTAGTAATGACAGAAGTTGCAGATTGGCTGTGTTGATTGTCATGTTTTTGTCCTAAAGTGCTGCATGAATTATTTATGTTACAGCCTGTGTAATTAGATGTTGATCGGAAAAGACTGGACCAGGAAAAGTCGAGCACTTGGTGTTCTTTGGAAATGATTAATCAGTCGCTTGGTCCTTCATCATTTTGGACAATTTTAGGACTTTGAACCTACTCAGACGGCTACTGCAGCCACCTCTTCACAACAGCTTATAACAGATTGACCCTGCTGTATAGGGTGGTATCTTTTGGTTCATGATTGCAGTTGTGGCTTGTGATCATCTCCTGTCTGTTTTTGATATAAACATCTGCTGCCCATAGATCTACACTGATGCAGCAGAATGACTTTAAGCAATGGCAGATGCATGTTATGATCATGTTCTACCAGAAGAGGACGCTATTTCTTTGTCATTTTAGTCCTTGCACCCTTGCATTAGGCACTCAAGTGATTATAAGGGATGACAATGAGACATTCAAAGGCATATGACACTCTGAGTGGCTGATGGTTGGACTCTTACAGAGTTGTGTTTTACTACCTTGTATAGCCTTGAGTTAGAACATTATGAAATGAGTGGAGCGTACAGACATGTAGAATATACTCACCTTTGTCTCTTGGCAAAGTAGAATGTATTCACCTATTATTAATCACCAGTGAGACATGTATGGATGGCGGGGTCACGGTCTACCCTCTATGATCCCTTTCTCTGCAATATAACACCCCGTCAACTACAACTGCACTACTGCAGTTAAAGTTAAGATCAGTGATGCCAGCAGTACAGTCGTATATCACACTGCTGTCTTAGAGTTGTTTCACACTGCTGAACTAAACTGCACCAACACAAATTAAACCTACAGCAGACATACCTCCAGTATTTCTCTCTCTCCATTTCAAAACACTGGGGAGGTTTGACAGCCATGAATTGCCATGATGTGGTGAGGAGTTAATCGCCCATCGATTGCGTGTCAAGCTGCACTGGGAGGAGTGGTGTCATAAACTTTTGTTGGAAAAGGTGCTTTTTTTTAGCCTGGATTTTGACAAACACACTTAATGAAAAAATGGCTAAAGCAAACATTGTATCACATACTTCGTACCTTGTGTGAGATGCTTAGCCCCCAGAGTCACAATAGTCCTATTGGTGGTAGTGTTCTTGGCAACCCTCAGGGTGTTTTCATGTTGATTTTCAAAACTGTTCTAAAGTTAAGTACACTCGCCTGCTTACTGATTCAATACAGAGCCTGCAACTGTGCCATGTAATCAAGAACTGGCCTTCTTTAGACAGCACAGAGGTCAGCCATATCCAAGGCCCGTGTATGTGTTGATACAGCAGAGGGCATCCCTGTAGACTGAATGAGCATAGCTGCAGCAGGGCATCCAAGGCCCTTCCTTTGTTTTTGCTGAGCCAATTAGAGAGAGATAGAATCTGCTATGAAAGGAGAACAATGGCTTGTTCACTGCGTGTTTGAGTGTGTGTGTTTGTGTGTGTGTGCGTGTGTGCGTGTGAATATGCTTAAAGTTTGTGTGTGCATGTCTGTAGGCTAGTTAGTGATTATGCGTGTGTGCGTTTCTGTAGCTACAGTATATGAGCATGTGGAGTATGTGTGATGAATAGTAATAAGAGAGAAGAGTATTGTATACAGCAGAGGAGAGGAAACAAGAAAATGACTGCCTACAAAGTATGACAGACAGCATATGGCTTCATCTGCTGTGATTCAGTTAAGCCCCACACATACACACAAACACACACACACACACACACACACACACACACACACACACACACACAAACAAACACACAAACACACACAGAGCAAATCACCAGAGAGGCAAATATAAATTAGGAAGACTTCCTGCATTTATGCGCTGAGGCACATACAATGCTTGTAATTAAAAAGTCACCGCTGTTGAGTGACAGTCTGGCTCATGCACACTTAGTTTGTGTCCTCGCTCCAACTTCTGTGAAACTTTTTGATAGGAAGTGTGTTGATGATTTCACAGTAGGCCATAACACTCCATCTCTCCAAAGGACCTGGAGGTCATTAACCCCTACCTGCTGGTATCTCGAGCTGTGCAGAGTTTGATGACTCTTCTTTTCTAGCTAAGGAGTGGAAAGAGAGAGGTATGAGGATGTGTGTGTGCGTGTTTAGCAGAGCTAGCTAGCACCCCTGGCTTGGCCAGCCGGCTCCACCATATGGCCACATTTATCATGTATCTCACTATTCATTAAGACTGCCCTTGCTGGCTGCAGAAGCACTGCTGGGGGCCTCAACCTCACTTCAGAAACGCTGTGGACGACTGACTGCAGTCCACTGTAATTTTGGGTGTGAAAGCTGTACAATTGTATGTGGCAAACCATGAACCGAAGCTTATTTTGCTTTACAGGATGCCCCATTTTGCATCAGAGGAAATTGTTGGTTAAAGGGTAGTTTGAATTCAGAATCAGAATCAGAAATACTGGATTTTACTGCAGTCCACTGTAATAACTTTATTCAATTATACGTTATAAGAATATAATAGTCTATTATGCTCAAATATGCCATTTGTGTTTTAAACGTAGAAAATATGTAATTTCTACCGCTTGGAGGTCATCATAATAAATAAATAAATGTGGCTTAAAACTGACAGTTTCTGACAGCTTCTGGCAGACAACCGCAATGCTGACGCATCCGCAAAGGGGATATGAGGAAATGATGAACGATGTCATTGACAGGTGACCAGTGAAACATACCATTATTGTCCTGTGACTGAACATTCTTGGAAACATTTGAGACAACGCAAGTGCACAACTCAAAAAAATATATAACATAGGTCTGCTGTTTATAGACATTTATTGTGGAAATGTTATACGGTATAGCTTTAAAGTTCTGTAAGGATGCCAAGATCAATTGTCTGTGGACGTCTCCCACTGTGTGCAGATCTGCCATACTGTGTGGCATATTTTTGTAACTAAACAAGCGTAATAACGACATATCATTATTATCTGACTGAATTTCAATAGTTTGGGAAAAATGTTTGATTTTTGATTTTTACAAAGAGATGGGATTGTTGATATATAGCGATTTGGAGAAATCAGTGGCTGACCATGTGCTTATGTATTTACACTTATTGGACTTTATCTACATCAGCTCATCTTCTCTTCTTCTAAGTCTGTGGTATCAGTATGTTTTATACATAAACAACTACAGCGAGTCAAAACTGTCCATTTATGGCAGACATTAAGATGAATGATCAACAATGTTTGCTAAACAAAAGGTATGATAGACATCTGTTGGTCTGAAATGTTCCCTTCATGAGAAACACAAAGCTTTTCTAGTTTAAAGCATAACATTTCTTGTAACATAAAAAGAGAAGAAATTTATATTTCAGACATGATGTATTAATGGTTGGTTTCCTGCGTCAACTACAAATAGTGCTCTGATTAAAATAGCAGTCTTGTTCCCCTGAGTGAACTGTGGCAGTGCAAAATGATTACCTGAGCGGGGGATTTTTTAGCTTGATCTGCTCTTAATGCCTTGTGTCAGAGTATTTACATGATGCAGAAGTAAAATGGGGCCCAAAGTGATATTCCAAGGTCTTTACCATCCGAACCAGAGAACAGAAAACACTCTACTCACCAATACACGACATTAACTGGAGTTTTCCTTGGTCGGTAGCGGAACTAGTAGCTCTGTTTGAGCAGTGCAAAGTAATTTATTTCGATCTCCCTTGCATTGTTATTTTCCCCCTTTTTTCAACATTTTGACAGGAGTATTGCAGAAATGTCAAGGTTGATAAGATTATATGTCCACTACTGTAGCTTTTTCCCTTATATGAAGGTAACCTTAAGATATGTGTTGGCTCTTGGATGTGTGGAGCTTTCTGTATCTTAGTGAATATATGTATACCACACCAAACAGGTGGATCTAATACTTACTTGTTTGCTGAAATACTCGTCACTGGTAACAATTTTAAACAATTTTAAACTATCCAATTTTGTGAAAGTTGCAGAAATGATAGAGAAATGGGTATAGCATTTTAACACGAGAGACGAGAAAGAGCTGAAGAGGTATGTGAGGACTTTTCTGACTGTACCTCATTGAGACATCATCATTTTCATGGATAATCACGCCATGAGCCGTGCAGGAATATCTGCCGCGATGGAATCTAGACAGTGCTGCTGGTAACGTTTAGCTTAGCTGAGGATCTAGATGGATGTGATCTGGAGCAGGATTTGTGATGAGCTCATTGGATGAACCCACTGGACAGCTGTTTTTTATAAAAACAGGAGGCGGAGGGGTGGAGGTGGGTTTGCTTCAATTAGACACTTAAATGACAGCTGAAAGCAGCCAAGAAAGGAACAGATTTTGAAATGATGACCGCTACAAGATGATTGACCTGCAGTAGAAAGTCTGATTGGTTTAAGTGAGGCATAAAATTAAGTTGGATGCAGGAAAGGAAAACCATTCTAAATAAACATAAAGATGGATGTCCAAATGTATGGAGGACTAAAAGTGCCAAAATTAAATAATTAAGTACGTCATTAAATAATTACTTAAATGTGTCATTAATTAATTAAAATTGGAATTAAATACATAAATGTGTTATTAAATGTATAATTCATTCATTAAAATACCAATTCATTTTATGTAAAAAACATATATAATTATTTCACTATTTAATTAATTATTTCATGGTCCTGTGTTGCAGTGCTTC
Organism: Dicentrarchus labrax; assembly: GCF_905237075.1. Classification (NCBI taxonomy): domain Eukaryota; kingdom Metazoa; phylum Chordata; class Actinopteri; family Moronidae; genus Dicentrarchus; species Dicentrarchus labrax. The sequence goes on along the minus strand of NW_026136707.1, from coordinate 18,500,532 downwards.
ATGAATTTATTTTATCTGTCAAACTCGCCCATCAAAGTCAGAGGGTGGGGCTAACGCTGATCTAGTCTGATCCATTGCTTTGGTCTAAAGTAGAGTGCCTGGATAGAGACGATGGAGGATCTTCATGAACTTTCTAGGGAGTTGGTGAGAGACACTTTAGACTTAGCAGAGGATGTGGAAGCAGGATCTGCTGACCCAGAGCATGAAGCGAGTAAAGCAGAGAAACTTATTGAAGGTCTTATTGAAGGAGTTATTTCCGCACTTTCCGACCAAGATATTGACCATAGAGTGACTGCAAATTTAAAAGAAGTAGTCCACTGCTTCTGTGGTATCAGGGTGCATCAGGCCCAACACACACAGGGACCAGGGCGTTTGACATACCGGGTGCAGTTCTGGAGCATCAAGTTCTTTGTGGATTACCCCGCTGGTCAAATTGCAGCGATATTCACTAGCTCTGCATCAATCCATTATCTGGAATTGATTTGCCATGACTTGATTTGCAGGGTAACCAATCAGGTGTTAGGATCCGCATACCAACTTTGATGGGCGAGTTTGACAGATAAAATAAATTCATGAAGCAATGCAACACAGGACCATGAAATAATTAATTAAATAGTGAAATAATTATATTCAAGTAATTATTTAATGATGTATTTATTTATTTAATTTGGGCACTTTTAGTCCTCCATAAAAATGACTCCCTTTTTACTATGTAGTGCACTATATTGTGCACTATTTTATGCGTTATATAGTTCCTTATAGTTCCCTTAAAAACTTCCCACAACAGAAAAAAGTGTAATGGCATGTACACCACTTTTTGCTAACAATTCCACAATGCAATGTGTGCAATGTGTAATGACTCATCTGTAAGTGTCTGAAATTTTACAACAGAGTGTCTATTTAATGGGAAATGGTGAATGGGAACAAGGGAGTAATTTGGGACACAACTTGGGCGTATGGGAGATGACCTTACTTATTGAACTTTGGGTAAGCTTATTATACTTGATGTGTGATTTGTAATTGCTTATACATGCATTCGAACTAGGGCTGCAATTAACAATTATTTTCCTTCATCATTATTGATTAATCTACTGATTGTTTCCTAGATTAATCGTTTAGTCTATAAAATTTCTGAATATTGTGAAAAATGTCCATCACAGTTGTTCAGAGTCCAAGGTGATGTCTTTAAATATCTTGTTCTGTCAGTACAAAAACTGAAGATATTCAGTTTAATATGAACAAAAAAGAAGACACATTTTTGCATGAAAAAATAAGATTAACCATTAATCGATTATCAAATTGTTGGCGATTATTTTTATGTTGATCCTCTAATTAATGAGTGGACTAGTCTTTGCAATTCTAGTTTGATCAAACAGCGCCAGGGCAATAACTCAGGGTGGTCATGCACTCTACGTGCCATCTTCTTTATACACTAAGTTGGTGATTCGTCCTAAAGCAGCAGGACTATTCCACTTGGCTTCGACTTGTGTTGGGACTGTGAGACCAGATGTTGTTTCAGTGATTTCCTATTAAGCACGGAAACATCAAAGAGCAAGCATGACTTAACTGCCCTCAGAAAATCACAGACTGTTGTTGTGCCTGTCATTTTTATCTCAGGAAGAAGTCTTTGCATTTCTCTCCCACTCTGTGTAACACACTTGATTTTCTCTCATCCTGCCTGTCCGTCTTCCTCTGTCTCTTCTTGACGGTTTGACAGTGTGACAGCGGTGGAGAGACGTCTTCAGTCTTGTGGGGGGGATGTCAGCAGGAGTGAGATGTCTGTCTTGGCACCACTGATTGCTCTGTGTGTGGGTGTATGTCCATGCTTGTGTGAATTTGCTTGTGTGTGGATACTTTAGGTGTGCTTATGTGTTGAATATTGAGTACGTTTCGGTAGATGCTCTGTTATGTTTGTGTGCATCTTTGCACTGTCACTCTAGATTTGTTTAATTGTACAGATTATAGAAAGAAGCAAGTTTGTCATTCTCTTTATTCCGTGACTATAAATTGCCAGTTATTTTAGCAGGCTATAATGATGTAGATTTGAGAAAATCAACATTGTGATAAGAGGTTTGTCCTGTTTGGACCACCTTTATGAACAGGGACATTTTGGATGTAGCATTCAAGCTTATGAGGTAAACTCCCACTCTACAGGCTGCACTAACTAGATTGTCTAAGAGACTACATCCATACAGCTTTAGTTTAGGAATAAACTCCACATACACAGTACATTATAATGTAAAGCAGATATAAATTGTCTACTGATTTTACTTGCTTGCACGTTCACTGAACTCGCAGTAAAGGGTATAGAAGAACAACAATTTGAGCTAAATGCTTTACATAGAGCATTTCAACACAGCTTGTTATTCCCGAATACTATGTAGTACTAGCTCCTCACCGTGCAGTTACATCCTTGAGTGCCTTTACCCTTCTTTTTGCCTTTGCAGATATAAATTACTGATATGCATTTTAATGCATTGGAAGATTGTCAGAACTAGTGTGATTTGACAGTTTGTAAAATCACATTGCTGTGGATTGTATTGTAGATTTCTGTGACAAGAGGCCTGGTAATAAGATGAAACAAACTACCCTAGAATCTAAAATCTCTTTTTACTGCTTACAAAAGCATTAAATTTTTTGTTCTTCTTTCAGCTGTCAGACAGACAGTACATAGAGTGACATGGACAGATTCTAAGTATCAAAGTATAATAATTTGTTCAGCTTTTTCTGCTATATTTCACAGATACAGTTTGTCTGTGTACCCATGTGTATCCAGTGACAAAGGTGTAGCTATGTCTCTTTTTAGGGTTTTGAATAAGCAGCACCAGAAATCACCACTCAGGAAATGCAAATACTCTCAACAATGCAGCTGACTCCCATATACAGGTATACAACAAATGTGTGGCTGATTACCTTCCTAGTCAATAGGCAATAACGTCTGGGGTCACAACAGTGGGCTGAATTGCCTTTAAAACAGCAGCACAAAGCAGCTACAGTCTTTGCTGTTGGTTTAGGATGTGACAGGAGACATTTTGTAGTAGGCAGGGCAGTTTGTAGAGCTCTGTTGTTGTAAATCTAATAGCAGTGTTCATATCCTCTCCTTTTTCTTGGACTCATTTTTTATTACGGTTATTATTTTTATTAGTTAGCCAACTGCACCTTATATTGCACAGTGCTTTGTTTATGCTTAGCTGTCCCACTATTGACTTCAGTGGAGATGGGTTTCAAAAATAACTTTAATTTATTTAACTTAATTTGTGCACTGACTTCTACATTTAACAGCAAAAAAGTACGACAAAGCAACAGTTTGTATTAGACTTTTTTTTAATTAATATTGGTAAAGAAGGCAGGCATTTAACCCAACAGTCATACAGCTTTCATGAAGAAATAAAAAAAGTGCCCAGTCAGAAGCCAGAGTGTGAAGCCAGAGTAACTGAAATGCTATTAAGTGAATATATTTGCAAAGAAATTACGCAATTGTAAACGCTGGATGGATTTCCACAGAGCTGTGCTTTCTACGTCTGCATAATAGCTTTCCCAATTTAGATTTCGCCTGGACAGGTTTGGTCAACCAGTTCAAGTGGTGCCTATACAATAAAGCTGCTGGCAGAAGGACATGCCAGGGCATATGAAACCAGTGGAATGAGAGGATGCGTGGACACACAGATAAGGACGAAGGTGAAAGCATGACCTTGGCATAGTATTAATGACAGACTTGATCACATATAACCTTTGATGACAATAGAGGCCCTTATTAGTGCGGGGAGGGAAAACCCTACAAGGGTGCTATTGGCATTCTGAAAACGATAAACTAATCAGATTTTATGTGTGCGCGGTTGTGTGTGAAGGAGTTTTCAAGTGCGTTGGAATTTCCCTGATCCTTGTTTTTCTATCAGTGGAATTACCCTGCAGGACACCTGATGCTTTATAGCACGTCTAACACACACACACACACACACACACACACACACACACACACACACACACACACACACACACACACACACACACACACAGACAAAGTCTTGTCACAGTGACAGAGAATTACATTATTTGTCTGCTTGTGTCTCTCTGGTCAGAGCCTTGTTGTTGGGTCACAGACAAGCTCCCATATGTCATACTCATGTCACATATCACACTAATATGAAGCAATATAAAAGAGGAGACCCTCCTGTCAGTCTAAATGCTTGAAGCTCTTCTTTATTGGAAGATTTTCCTGTCTCTTTATGTTTAAGATCATGCAGTAGCAGAAACAGTTTTACCAGATGCCTAGGCAGACCCCCAAAATTCATTAATTCGTTTATTCCTTTGCTGTACATTCATTTTTAGTGGAGAATGTAATGGTGTAAATATATTAAATATATGGTGTAAATTATAACAAGACTTGAAAGTAGGAAAAAGTGTTGCACACTCTGGCTACATATGTATTTCTCTTTTATTTAAATGATCATCATGATCAAATGATATCATTTTTGGCCCTCAGGCCTTTTTAAAATAAACAATCACAGTAAGACAAAGGCCTTGCTATCTTATATAGGCCACACCCTAGTTACACACTGATGGTGATTAGTCATGTTCCACCATTAGGGTAAAATCAATCAAGAGGCCTCCAGTGAATCAGAACTTTAAACAGTAACAGGAGCTAAAGCCAATTATATTACTTAAAACTAAATGTCACATATAGAGATTTAAATTACACATACAATATTTTCAAAAGTGTTAAAAAATACATACATTTTGAATATATTTCTAATAGATATACATAGACAGTTAAACATTAAACATTTCTAACAAGACAAGCAGAGAAACTCACTATGTTATTACCCTTGGGCTTCACATCAGCTTTGTGTTCGTTAAATGAACCACTGTGGACACTACATATAGGCATATATTTTTATGCTGATTCTGTGTCATTAAATGCCTCAGGCGGTTCAATGTTTGAGCATGTTTTCTATATGGGGCCATAATCAAAGCCAGCTTTAGCCGTCCTGCCGGCACCCACACACACAGACTGTGGACTGCAGTATGATGTTATTTTCCAGGCTGAGCTAATTGTCTCCGGGGCTCAGTTCACTCTCTCTGGTTGCAGTCGGACTTTGCTCTGTTACACGATGCAGCCGCGGGTCCCTGGGAAGACTCTAATGAAGAGTTATGAGAAGCTCAATACCTCTTGGCTGTGCAGGGCGGGATGGAGGGAGGACACAGAGATGGAAGATGGGAGTAAAGCAAAGAAGGGTGAAGAGTGAAGCACGAGGGGAGACGGGGGAGAGGAAAGGAGGGAGACAACATGCAGTGAGGCAGAAAGATGGATGGAAGGAAAGAAAGCATGAGAGGAAGAGAGACCCAACACCCTGGGAAGCCCCTGCAGGCCAGACGCCTGTTAATGCAGTACACTGCTCTGCCTTGCAACATGCACACTACACACACTTTGCACTCATTGTGATGTGCCTTGTCAATAGGAGGAGACTTGATATCTTTGGATGAGTGTGGTGAAAATTAAGATATTATCTTACTGAAGTCTAAACCTTTACATCGTCATCAGGGGAGATGGTTGGTGTGTGGTAACCAGAACGGAACTGCAGTATTTGCATTTTTATGTAATGTTTGGGGCTTAAGCCTGCTGGCCAGAATTACAGTTATTCTGTCCTCAGGAGTACTAACATGAATTATCATCCGGTTCTACAAGTTGGGTGTTTATGCCGTCTTTCCCTCAAGGCCTGCCTGCATTCATGAGGCTGTTCTTTTAATTCTGTCCCTCTCTTTCTCTATCTGCTAAGTATCCGCTTGTAGGGCGATTACATTTGTGAATGTTCGGAGCTTTAAGCTTTCTCCATCTGTATTTTTCTTGCTTACTCTTTCCTGCCTTTTTCCTGTATGTGTCTGTGGGAGGCAAGTGCCTTGTTTTCACTCTGACCCATTGTGGGTTTTCTGAAAAACATCTGAAGGATTTAGGAAGCAAATCTCAGGATTTATTCAGTGTCTGTCAGTTTTCAAACCATTTAATGCACAGCATGTCCCTGCATATTGTTAGGTATGTTAATCAATGTATTAGCTCCAGGTTGTGTTTTTTAGTGTCACCTTTTGCTGAAGAGGAATCCTATAAATGACTGTGTAAACATGGATTGAGTGTCAGCACACGATTTTTTTGTTATTTTGATAAGCAGTGGTTATAATCTAAACTCGTCTAGCAATATTTTAAATCCTTGAAATAAGGAGTGTTCACATCAGAGACCCGGAGGGCCTTCTAAAAATGCATTTATGGTATATTTCAAGTGCATTTTTATTATATTAGGCAATAACCTAGGTCAGTAAACATCTGTTAGCAGGGTCTAAAATGTTAACGAACACAAATATAAAACAGATCATCAACAGTTTCGTTGATTGCAACATGTCTGTGTAAACAATCAAGAAGAACTAAGCAAAAAAATGAAATGAAGCCTTGAAAAGCTTCCTGCCTCTTCCTGAGTTTATTGAAAGGGAAACAAAAAGAGTCCACAGAGGCCATTTTGAATTTTCTTGCCTACATAATAAAACCCTTTTTCTCTTCGAATGTTTAGAGCTGCCCCCTTATATGGGTGACAGAGCAGCTTCAACCATTTTGATTTCAGATGGGGTTGACCAGGTCACGCCTTTGGAGGGTAGAGGAGACACACTCTGTCCCTTTTCAGCAGAGAATCCTTTCTTTGACTTCCTGTCTTCCCCCCCCCTTCCCAGGGGTCAAAAAGTCACCCAGGGAGGGAGGGGGGGAGGGGGGGGGGGGGAGGGGGGGAGGGGGGGGGGGGGGGAGGGGGGGGGAGAGAGAGAGAGAGAAAAAAAGAAAGGGAAAAAAAAAAAAAAAAAAAGAAAAAAAAAAAAAGAGAGAGAGAGAGAGAGAGAAGAAAATCCATTTCGTTTTTGAAAAGAAGAGAATTTTAAATAAAACTTCCTGTCTTGAAACATATTCTAAATGACAGTGAGCTGTTATTATTATGGCTAGCTCTGCAACCGCATTGTTTAGCCCAAGGAATGTAAAGAGTCACAGTGAAAAATATGACAAGATTTATAAGGCATCTCCTGCACAATTATGAAAAATGATCTACTGTATGTGTGTGTGATCACACCCGTGTGATTGTCGAGGTTACAAAGCGGCAGGAATTGAGCTCAGACTTCAGCTTTGTGTCCTAGTTACAGTGGAGATTCTGCTACATCAGCCTGCACAGGAGCCAGCAAAATCAGTTTTAGGTGATGGGAGAAAATGATTTCGTTGATGTGGTTTCCCAGGGGCCAATGTTTGAAAACTTCTGCGTCTTGTACTTACTGCTGAGAGGTGTGTGTGCATTTGTAGAGCTGAATTTGCCAGCATGTGCGTGCACATGTCAGGTGAAACACTAACAATACAGTGATTGGGGAAATCAGACTGGCTTTTTGCGAACGGCAGGCGAGATCATGATATTTTGCTTGTCCTCTTTCCTCGTCTGCCTTCCTCAATTTTTACCCTTTTCACCTCCCTCTCTGTGCCATCCTTTTCCATCATTCCTCCCTCTGTCAAAAGAGGAACGCATGTTATTTCCTTTTATGTCCTCAATTCGGTGTGAAGTCCCCATGAAGGGTAGTAGATTAGCGCCATTCTTATCCAGATAATTTTAACAGCTGCAGCGATGGTGGTGCTGTCGACATCTGAAGCCTCTTGTCTCCTGAGAGACACTCTGGCTGTTGGTTGAATTTCTGTCGCTTCAGATCAGCCCAGCTGGAGAAACACTAAACAGGCACATTTTATTCGCTATGGGCCCCCACGGATGTTCTGACTCCACAATGCTTGAGATGCAGTATCAACTAAGTATTGACTGTTGCATTCAGAGGACACCGAGGGGGCTTGAATTTAATTTTATAGAAAAAAGAAATAAAAGGGCTGCTTTAAGAGCGCAAACTGCCAGGCAGCAGGCTGTTGGTTTGGATGGTCTAAGCATGTTGTTGTTAAGGTTTGTGGGCTTAATACCCTGTAGACTCAAGTAAAAAAACAGAAAACCCCATTAACGTGGTCATCTTAGGAGTCTTCCAGTGAGGCGTGTAGTTTAATGTTAGATGTTGGGCATGATTGTCTGAGGGTGGACACCTGTAGATACAGCAAATGTGGTTCTACTTAATTTCTCAAAGCCTAGTCATTTCCAGGGTATATGTTGGATTCCATTCCTCCTCTCCCTCTCATGTCCAAAGTATTTTGTCAATAAGAAGAAGATATACTTTATTAATCCCCTAGGGGAAACTGTTTCACTCTTTTTTTACACACACACACACACACACACACAGGCTGAAATACACACTTCATGCACTTGTGGACAATGGTGGAGTGATGGGCTGTAACAGCGCCCCATGAGCAGGCTTGGGGTTAGGTTGCCTTGCTCAAGGGCACCTCGGCAGTGCACAGGAGGTGAAACTGGCACCTCTCCAGCTACCAGTCCACACTCAATATTTTGTGGTCTGTGGGACATGAGCCGGCGACCCTCCGGTTCCCAAGCCAAGTCCTTACACACTGAGCTACTGCCGCCAATGCTCAGAACTGGATTTGCTGTACTTCAGCACATCACTAGTAAACTGGATTTGAGTCTGACTCAAGTCCGATCATGTGACTTGAGTCTATATCTCTGCTGTAAAGCGTCAAACAAATGTAAAGTATTCAGTTTGTCATGTAGCCTTGTAGTTAAATAGATGTATTAAGTGTTGTCAAGTACAGCGTTGGAGAGCATTTCTAATAGATGTGATACAAACCAAGGATGATTTATTTTCTTTAGCCGTTTCAGCTCTATAATCACTGAACTCAGTTGCAGGGCATGAGCCAGCGTCATTGGCAGATCTGCTGGACTGCCTGTGTGCTGTGTTTGCGTTGGGTGGATATTGATTTTGTGTTTGTCCTGGTAAATACTATATTTTGGAACCCAGAGCCTCATTGAAATCTGGACAGAGTTGTTGGATGGTAACAGAGTAGAGGGAATGACACACATGGGAGAGAGGTAACCGAGTGCATGGAGCAACAGTAATGCAGCAAGTAGGAAAGAGGGAGAAAATGTGAGCTTGAGGACAAAGGAGCAGGAGGAGAGCTGATAGATAGCACAGTAAAATAATAGGAAGTATAAAAGGAGACAATAAAGGCAAGAAGAGAGATGATTGGGTAGAAATGCAAAAAAATATAGCAGAAGAATAATGAGGAAAGACACTGTACTGCAGTGTTCATTCTTACTTGGAAAACTAACAAACGCATGTACACTCCAACTCACCTCGAGCAGAACAGGCAAGATTTGTGGCCAAATCATCCACCACCCCCTTCTCCCACCGCCTCCCTTTGCTGTTCAAGAACTTAATTACAGCAATAATTTGGCCTTGTTTGTTGTAGTCATTATTACATTCTGTAACTACCGGTCAGCTAATGAAAACACAGACACCAGATCGGAGACTTGATGAGACCCCTGCCTTAAAAACCCCAAGAGGAAGAAAAGTAAAGAATAGAACGAACTGTCAGACATAGTGTCGAGCTCTGTCAAGTATAATGAACACCAAAGCTTTCTTCATGCTCACTGATGCAGGGAGACATGATTAGGAGAGAACTTTAGACAAAGAAAAAATAATAACGATGAGTTGCTGCTTAATCTTGGTTGTTGATTGTGGTGCGTCATTTTAGGAAAATGAGACAGTGAGAGATAAATGATCCTCTTAATGCTTGCTTTGTCTCTAATTAAGTGAAATTACAGACTTTCCTTCATTTAAACATCAACTAAAGACACTCCAAGATCTAGACAAGCCTAATTACAAAGAGGAGCAGCATACGCCAGGAAATTGTTGTCCCCTTCAGCTTTAGCAGTGATTTAAATATAGTGTTATTTTTTTTTACTTTGATGTTGCTGATTGTGACAATGATGGGATATATAGTTTGAATTAAAGACTTGGCAGACACCCTCTACAGAGAAAAGGCGGAACATAAGGCAGATGGCTGGTTGTCACTAGGATTTGATTTGTCATTGTAATTCAATGGTAAAATTGTACAACTGAGGTTTTCTGGTATTTTATGTATATTATTACATTTGACTACATTTATGCCAGAAGATTATCATATTATCATCACTGATGATCAATTATTGTATTTTTGGAATTTAATCAAAATGTTCCATTAGAGGGTACGTTTAGGCTTTAGATTTCGATAGATTTTTCCCTATCAATAATAATTATCATAAACATGGCACGAAACAAACATCGTATCCAATGATAATTAACAGTCCAAGTAATAGAGAACCAAACATTCTTTAAATTGAATGTAAAGTAGTGTGACTCTATTGGATTCTACACCAGTGGGTCTATATGTTACCTAGAGCTATATGCCATCTCTTGTGGTTCACTTGTCGTCAACCTTTAAGAAAGAGTTTAATAAGTTGCTTTGACTTCCACCATTGCACCTATTGCTTTTCCAAACTATACCAAATGCTTTCAGATCAATACAGAAATACCACAGCAAAAAAGGCCATCAATGGAAGCCAGGATTTTAAGTGAGACAAAAGGACTGCCACAGTTGGAGACTGCATTAGTTGAAGTCCTGACTAGATAAATTGCAGACTAAGCTCATCCTGAAGCACTACTCAGTCTCTAGAACCCTGAGGAGGCATTCGAGTCTGCTGGGATGCCCCCTCCATTTATTAAATGATTTTGCTGCAGTTACATAGCTGTGTAAATGTCAGCTGACATGTGGGCGAAACTCCATTTAAAGCTTGTCAGAGAGATTTATCAGGGTATTAAAAACTTTTAAATGTGCTGTTTTTTAAAGCTGTTGTGATCTGTCATACACCTCCAGAGCATCGTATCATTGCAGGAGAGTGAACTGGGTTCTGTTCTGCACTGTATATTTAGCTCTTGCACAGGCCAATACTGATCCAAACAGAGTGAAATAACTGTTCCTTCCACTGTACATTCAAGTAGAACAGGCAAAATGGCTAGCTCATAGTAGTCTGTGATTAATATATGAATTGTTTGAGAGAAGTATCAATTGCTGATTTATGTAAATGGCTGAATCGCTTTAGTAAAAAGTAATTAATATTGGAGTTTTTACAACACCAACACAGCCTTGCATTGAAACTATTCAGTGCTGGTATTTCTTTTTATTAAAACACTGAAATGAACAATATCTTGCACAGGAGACAGAAGTTATATCACTGATCTAACTCGTGTTTGTGTACTCCTCTAGCCTAGAGACTCATGTGATGCATATTTGACATTGGCTCCCTTTGGTGAAATAAATGTCCTCAGTTGACTAAGCACAAATGGGCCAGAACAAGATCATCACTGACCCACACTTTCCAGATGAACCACGCTCATATGTTCCATGCAGTGCATTGCTAGTTGTCTGGTGCATAACATGAAATTATGACAGCGGTGTCATTTTTATGATCCTTGTTCTAGAATTAGGGCTGATGCAACTGAGCCAACTGTGGGGTTTCAGTCATGGTGGCTGCCGTGACCATCATAAAAGTCCCCCTGGAGCCTTTACACACACACATACACAAACTCACACTGTCTCTTCTCGTTTACTGTTGCACATAGCCACAGACTGTGGACCAGTGGATTTATGGTGTGTGAACAGCACAGTTTTTTTTTTATGAGGGGCTTAGACAAACAGTATTTGGAGCCAATTGATCGTTATGCTGTACATTATCCCATTTGCTGGAACACATTTTGCCAGTAACACTGGCTAGAGCTTGGCAAAACTGGACAGTGGACCAGACACACACGGTCAACAAAACAAAGGAGTTGAGACAACATACTGGAGACATGTTTTTATTTTCTATGCAATGTTTTCGTTTGTACCTCTGGTGGCTATTTTTGATAAATGCTGTAAGATTTTCGGCATATCTTTCCTCGACATTTTTGACGTTTTGATGGAGCCAGCACAAAGTGGAAAGTTAGTTGTTTTTCATCCATATGTTTAAATTAACAATGCAAATACACGCATACATGCAAGCATACAATATACCTGTATGAGGCTCTTCCACATGCGCAAAAAGACCTGTACATGCCCAAACACACACACACACACACACACACACACACACACAAACATGTGCTTCTTAGTAGCACAGTATGTAATGTGGGGCTGGATCAGACTGTGTCCTGTATGCCTGTTAAAGAGTCCCATGGCTGTCTAAGGAGAACTCTAGATGACTTTAAGGTAGATTTCCAATTTTTCCTCAGAGATGAACAGTATTAAGTTCTATGAAACAGGAAAATTGGGACTAAAAGCTCTATCTAAAAATGCTATACATGTGCATTAACTAAAAGTTTGAGGGTTTTAGTGTTTTCACTTTGCCATATGGATAGTTGTTAAAGGAAACCTATAGTCCATCACTCAGAAATGCTGGAATTGGCCAGAGAAGAACGTTGTTTCGAGAAGTTTGTGAGGCAGGCCCGACTTATTATAGAGACAGTGTAACATGGAGATTGCCAGGCTGCTTACTCCTCATATGATGTGCAGTCTGATAATTGTTTTTTCACAAATTTACTTGGTGATGTTTTGTCCATGTAAATCCTGCATTAAGTAAGGAATCAAAGGCTTTTTGTAGAAATGTGGAAATAATCTCACGAATCTTATGTCTTTAACAAAGTTCAACCAAAGACTTCATAAACTATTAAAACAACAAATTAAAGGATATTAGCAGAATAAACAGTAAAAATGAATGTGTGAAATTATGACTTTTGCTCGTTCAATGCATAATTTCTTTAGATTGCAATTGCTAGGCTAATTACATAGTTAATACATAGTGACATTATAAGCTAATAAAATATTGTTAGAAGTTAATAAAATATGAATTAAAATAACTGTTAATTGTCCATTTATGAATTTTAAGGTCTAAAGTAATGTAGCATACTAGCATTTAATGTTATTCTCTAACTTGGGTAAGAGCATCTCATTCCTGCAACATAACTTCTCATCACCGATATGAGCTTTAAAGTACGCGGTAATGAGAAACATGAGTAACGGTAATGATTAGGGGTGGGCGATATGGGCAAAAAATAATATCTCAATATTTTTGGGGATTTTGGCGATAACGATAGTCAGCCGATATCCTTTAAAATGTGATTAGAATTGTCTGAGCTGGACTTGTGTCCACCAAACGCGTTTAGTTGAACAGATTTCAACTTGAAGCGCTCTGAGCACTGCGCAAAAAAAAAAAAAACGTCTCCGCTGACATCTTTTTACCGCTGAAGGCGCTTAGCGCTCTGAACGCTGAAGCCCATAGGACCCACGTCTCGGCACTAAATTATCTGAAGTACCGGTACCTTCAGGGACTGGATGTGCTTGCATTTTCTCTCTACCATCACAACGCGCTGCTAAACTGTTGCAAGGAGGATGCTAGCGAGAGGTCACGTGATCACGTCATGTGATCAAGTAGGCCCACTAGTTGTGTGACTGAATCCTGCCATGCTGTAGAGAGCGTTGCTGCACCGTGTATTAATGGATGTGAGGAGTTTCCGCGTGTGTTTCAATGTTTTTGTCGAAGTAATTTAAATACTCGATAATGGAAATTTGCACATCGTCAAAACAACAATGATGATATTATCGCAAACAATATATATCGCCCACCTCTAGTAATGAGACACTCTTAGCTAAGTGAGCACATGGCATAAAATGCTAACATGCTACACAACCTCTACCTTTGCTACATGGTGAAGTCTTAAATTATCTTCACGTTCAGACAAAAATAATGAAAAAATATATTTTTAAAAGTATCGATTATCAAAAATTATTATAAAAATTATTATCAACCCATATCGGTAATGATGATTGACAGTGTAACAAGAGGAAAATTTAAAGACATTTACAAAAATGTCATAATGTGAGAGATGAGAGAGCAACTAACCTTGTGTCCATTTTGAACCTTCTGTCTCAAGTGATGCATCATGGGACTGCTTGTCAATTTAAAGGCACAGTGCACTTTTTATAGGCAGATGAAATAGCGTTGCGGTAATGAGGAACTTTTTGTGCGGACACAATCATTTTCAATAAAATAAATATATATTTGTTGTTATACACCATAAATACCTATACTGATCATAAATATAGACATTTTTACACAACATTGTGCAATTTTGTTCTATTTTAACAAAACTGGTTTTTCAGGGAATTAAAAAGAACAATACAATAATGGATCTGGACACATTTCAGTAATGAGAATTCCCCCGGGATATTTTGTTTAATAATTGTAAAAATTATATTAAAAGTGTAAGAAAAAACATTTATCCCTACAGCGCACTTCACCCTCTTTGTAGGAAATATCATAACTAATAATAATAAAGTGTTTTCTTTGTAAAATATAACCAGGATATGTTCACTAACGCTTCATGGGAATCACCCAGCTTTCCTTTTTATAATATATATAATGTGCAGATTAAGGAACTATTGGTTTTTGGCATGGGAGAAAAATCTGACTGATCTCAGGTGCAAATAGTTACCATGCTACAAATTTCCACCTTCAAAGGGACACAAGACAAGAAAGGTAAAAGAGATTTGCCAATCCTCATAAAGGAAAGTGAGAAAGTAGTAAAGGAAAATGAGAAGCGGCAGCCTGTCCTACCTCACTGTGCCCAGTGTGTCTTCAGTCTAAACGAGGAACGAGGGGCCTGAAGGGCTCATGGATAATGCATTGGGGGCTAGTTAAGGAGGCTTTGGGAAAATTTCAAGTTCAGGCTGGCCAGCCTGGCGAATACAGCAAATCGTTTGACGCACAGCGACACGGTTTCACCTGTGCGAACACATCAAATTTGATTTTGCTTGGACTATACTGCTGCCCTTACTTGCTACATTAGCAGGGTTCATCCATCCTTTTCAAACTGTTATACACTCTACCAATGGAGCAGACACCCTTACATCTGACTGGCTTGGGTAATTCAATTAACTCAGCAACATTTGATCAAATAAAAGTCCAAGCCTGGGAGCTTAATTAAATACAAGGGGGGTGGGGAAAAGCCTGTGTATGTGTGTGTGTGTGTGTGTGTGTGTGTGTGTGTGTGTGTGTGTGTGTGTGTGTGTGTGTGTGTGTGTGTGTGTGTGTGTGTGTGTGTGTTCTAGTGTACCAGCGCCTACACATTTCAATGAGTATGAGTGTATTTGCACTTGTCTACAGTATCAGTGCATGGATTGTGTGTGTGTGTGTGTGTGTTGTGTGTGTGTGTGTGTGTGTGTGTGTGTGTGTGTGTGTGTGTGCTACTGCAGGTGCATGCCTTATTCAGTTTGCTTGCATGGCTGTTTGGGTGTGTGTTTTTATAACTGGTTGCTAAGCAAGGGATGAGATAAAGCGTTTAACTGAGACACAGGAGATTTCCAACGTGCTCTTCCGTTGAGTTGCTGAATACACAATAGCAGGGAGTTCAGCAAAGTTCACATAAACCACTTCTGATTACTCACTCAGTGCTACATGAATATGGATTTGTGTTAGTTTGTTTGATTTAAAAAAAATAATCAATTATTCAAAAAACACCTTGCAGCCAAAATAAACAGCAAGCAATGTTCATGCACAAAGAAAAAATGTGAACTACCAAATTGACATCAACAAAGACGGGGCACTCGAACTCAATAATTCACACTTATTTATTCACAATCACCACACAAAAACAGGAACTAATGTTTTGACTAAATGGCCTACTTTAGGGCTATGTGTGGTTTAGTGGATATCTGCTGTGTCAAGGCAAATAATGATGATAAAACAACAGAAGCTGTGACAAGTAAATCCGAAGTAAGTCAAGAAACCTAGAGCAAAAATATATTCCATGCTGTGGAAGAACTAAAACTATGAAAACCTCTGCTGAAGTCTGAGATATTGCCATGTTAGCCCACGTCATACACGTAATGACACAAGTTGTGGCTGAAAACTGTGCTCTTGACATTTTTTTGTCATTCACTCCTCCCAAAAAGACATCTCCACCAACATCTGATCCTCCAGAGGATGATCCTCTGGCACTTTTGGAAGTCCTTCAAGTGTTGGCTGCAACATTTAGATAGTAGAAGAGAGAATGGGTTCTTTGACTCCTTTCTATGTCACCAGAGAAGCATAGCTCACAGAACAATTTCCTGGCATCCTTATGGACTAAAGCAACCAGTCCTTGATGGCTGCTGGTTTCGGGGCACCCCCTGTAAGGAATGCTGGCTTCCATTTCCGTCTTTGACGTGGACACTCCTGCCGCAGCCATAGCACAAAAGGAGATCCATATGTTCATTCAGCTATCAGCAGGTGGACACCCAGAACCCTGGGAGTACACATGGACATATTTAACACTGACTGAAAGGTTGCACCCTGTTCCTGGTGCTGTTTCCCCTGCTCATGCTCCACTTCCATGCCTGACTGGACATACTCATTATCTCTACCTCATGGCATCCTCTGTCTTGTGATTAGCTGGTTAGGTTTTGTTGTCTCATCTGAGATTGTTGGATGTAAAATGGGAGCAGAGCAGAGCTGCTGCTTCTTGTACAGACCTGTGTACGTGTTGTGATGAGTAGTATAGGGGCAGTATAAAGGTGGGGTTATGTTTGAAATGAAGTAGTATGTACTACTTGCAGTGCTTGTTTTCATCTTTATTTATATTTTCCTTCTGTCTTCTATGTTCTATGTTTATTTTTATGCACCAATATACCAAGGCAAATTCATTGTATGTAAAAGCCTACTTGGCAATAAACCTGATTCTGGTTTTGATTCTGCAGTGTTTGAATGGAGACACTTGGGACTTGGCGGGATGGAAACCCGACCGTCATAGATAATTATTCAAATATGGGGATAATCACCCCTAATTTTTGGCAATTTTTCTCTGGAGGCGTTTACAGTGTTGCCCTCGTTTGCACAAACAAAAAGTGACAGAAGTAGTTGTGTGAAGAATGAGAAAAGAGCTGGAAAGAGTTCAAATCCTGCGCACCTGGCCTATCACTGCATAAAGATGGTTGTGATTGTCACAGTATCAATTTGGGAAAGTTACAGAAATTGTCCTATTGGCACATAGGAAGTGCATCAATATCTACCAAAATAACAAAGGTCCTTATGTTAATGTGCTTGCCAGTTGTTAGAAAAAAAGACAGGATTGTCTGCTATTTGATATGCAGGAAGTACTTCAAGCCTCTACAGGACTTCCTGCATTTGACTTGCTGTATGGACATAAACCTAGGTGTGTATTCAATCTACACAAAGGGTGCTCGGAGCTGTCCAAGCACCAATGAAAATGACATTCAGTACATCCTGGACATGCAAGCAAAACTCCTTTCACTAGGTCAAATAGCACAGGAGAATTTGCTCCAGGCGCAGGAACCTCAGCAGCATCTGTGTAACAGAGATGGTCGCAGAGACAATTTTCAGCAGGAGATAAAGTGTTTGCATCGGCCCCCCTTTTTTCAGCTCCATATTACTCACCAGGTGTTAGGGGCCATTTACTGTCACATGACAAATGAATGATGTTTATAAGGTGCGCCCGGAGAAAAACAAACATGTCATGTCATTCTCCTTAAACTTGCAATGAGGCGATATAATACCTGTCTCTCTGCCCAAAATGGAGAGTGAAAAAGATCAGTTCACACCAGCAGTTACAAAATCATCCAAGCTTGACTGTGGCCTTTGTGATGACTATTTCTCGAGAGGCCAGAGAGTAAAAACCATTGCCACACACAGTAGACGCACCCTTAGGGATGGTGGTACACCCATCCGTACTGCTTGTCAGAACAAAAGGGATGAAAATGGTGACCAATTCATCAGATTTCCGTTTGGATATTTTGGGGGATGTCTACGATGCTTTAACTAATGACCATCTTGCTGGACCTTCATAGCTTATATAGTACGCTGCTGCCTGCTGCGATGAAAAGCAGCAATAAATGGGCTTGACGTCACACGAGTGGTTGTCAACCTCCTCTGCAGCCTGTAAGCAGGCCACTGGCTACCATATTCTTGGAAAGAATCTTTTAAGTAATTCAGATTGTATTTCCTTTTCAGATGCCACAAGGGAAGAATTTCTGCAAGGCATGCAAAAAGTATCTAGCAGTCATCTGAGACACAAGCTCGGTGCTGCAATATGCCCGTTTAGTACTGACTTACAGCATTTATAAAAGAATACCTGCACTGGCTTTTATAGTAGTGATGCAGCAAGTATGCACTGTAGGCAGATTCTGTGGCCTCTGTATGAAGGAGTAATTTGTTATCCTGTGTAACTAAGTAGAAAAGGAATGCCCCTGCCACTGTCAAGGTTCAGAGTTATTTTCCCGTTGGTGCCACTCGTATTAAACACAAGAACACTGTTTGGCTTTTTACACTGCCTAAGTAGTATGTGCTGCCTCCTCACATTTGTGTGGAATCGTGTTTTGTTTGCAGTTAAAGGTCCAGTGTGTAACATTTAGGAGGATCTATTGACAGAAATGGAACATAAGAATATTAGAATGAGCTGTTTTTAGAGCAGACCACCATGTTGAACTGCCATGTTTCTACAGACAAACCAAAATGGACAAACTAAACACTGGCTCAAGATGGGGTCTTTTGCATTTTTTGATAATTTCATGGCCACCATAGTTTCTCCAATACACTCAAATGATTGCAACTTCAACACTAGATGCCACTGAATCCTGCGCACTGATCCTTGAAGTGTTCGCTTGTTCCTTTTCATATTTTGTTTACGATGTTCACAGTATTTAAATATACATAATTAACAGTAATGAGTTTGTCTTTCCCGAGGTGTCGAGTGTGTTGGCGCGTGTAGCATATATATGTGCCTGTTATTTGATAATGTTGACGATCACGATGCAGCTAACATCCCATTTC
The DNA here is from genome assembly GCF_905237075.1 of Dicentrarchus labrax. Classification (NCBI taxonomy): domain Eukaryota; kingdom Metazoa; phylum Chordata; class Actinopteri; family Moronidae; genus Dicentrarchus; species Dicentrarchus labrax. Next base: position 18,481,735 of record NW_026136707.1, on the reverse strand, counting down.
TCAGGAGAGCCTCTCCTCTGCCATTCACAATTTCTCTTGTTTCTCTTACCTCTTATCTGCCTTTTTGCCTCTCTGTGATCTTGTTCTTCCCTTGCTCCTGTCTCTCCTCTCCTCTCCTCTCCTCTCCTCTCCTCTCCTCTCCTCTCCTCTCCTCTCCTTTCCTCTCCTCTCCTCTCCTCTCCTCTCCTCTCCTCTCCTCAGGTGACAGGGTGATGGATTAAGCCCAAATAAACTCGTTCATCTTTCAATTAGAGCCAGTGTTGAGGAGGTGCCAGCCATTATGAAGCTGTCTGGAAGACTGGGAGCGAGGGAGTGATGGAGAGAAGAAGAAAAAAGCGTGAGAGTGAATTATGGCATTAGTGCGAGAGACGGAGATAGAAAGATGTTTGTGAAAGACGGAGTGAGAAAAGAGGTGAGAAAGGAATAATGGCTGTGTTGTATGTGTGGGGAAGAAACTTATTGGTTGAGGGAGCAGATCCAACTATTAAAACATCACTCCTGTGCCGCCATCAGAACAGAACTCCCATGCCTGGCCGACCACCCACGGTCTAGCCCACCACGTCATCGCCAGCCCAGCTTGCGCTTTTACGCAACATTGCCTTTCACTGATTTGATTTTTTTCCCTCTATTGTTGTTGCCGTTGCTTATGAGTTTGATGAATTTGTTCTGAGTGGTTAAATCATAGAATTGGAGGGCTGTGGAGTGTGTGTGTAGAAAGGTCCTTGCGTATGCATGTGGGTGTAAAAGTAAGCATTGATATTTGTTTGCAAATGTGCATACTTATTCTCTCATATTACATTGTGGGTGCATATATATGCCATTGTAGTGTATTAATACAGTATATGAATTCGTATACAATAATGTCTGTGTGCGTGGGTGCATGAGAGGGAGAAGACAGTGGTGTTTGAGGAGGCTGTTATGACTTAGTACCCTTGCCTTCATTCTCTCCCAGAAACCAATACTGAGTTGTTGGCATATTTTCATTTTTTCCGTTTTACTTCTTCTTCTTCTTGAAGGGAATATTATGTACTGTAGGCACACAGGGACGAGTTCTAATGAATTTGAATGAGCGTCTCAATTTATTTTCCATGTTTTATTTATTTTTTCAGGGTTTGGGGAGTAAATTGAATCGACAGTGGTGATGCGTGCGCTAGTCAGGAGCAATATAGGGACCTGCTGTTCTGATTAAGTTCCTGTTATGGAGCCATTCATTATTGATTTCATTTCTCCCCACTTCTCCTCCCTCCTCACATTCGCATTCGCTCCATATCTCTTTCTTCTCAGCAGGTCTCTTACTCTTTCCCTCTCCTTCACTGTCAGATCTCATTTAAAAGCAGCAAGTTGTTATTTATAAAACTCTCCTGTTGTATTTTTTTTATTTCTTGTATTTTGTTTTTTGGAAGCATTGTAATCTGGAGGCTCGCTTTTGCTCTGATGGGAGCAAAGTCCTGGATCCTGTTGTTCGGCTGTTTCACTCACCCTGATAAGTGGACGCAGACAACATCCATGGTTTATTTACCAACCAGTTAGATACAGAGCTCAAGCTTTGAGCAGATTATTTGATGAAACACCAAATCAATTTTCTCTTTGTGCTGTTAAGCAAATTGTGCTAGAATGACGACAGCTTGCGTGTCTTGAAACAGGAATTTACAGAATATTCTGCCAGAAAAGCAAAAAATGTGTGTTTTAGATTAAGAACCTTTAGCTTACCATACAAGTAGTTTTTGTACTTGAGGCATTTCTGTTGTGTTAGTATATCAAAATAGGATTTTTATGCTTTACACACATGAGCACATCTCAGTAGACAATTCACTGTGAATCACTTATTCTTTGTACAGTTTGTCTTTGCACAAAGGTGTTATATGGTCCACTGTTAGCTCTAGTCAAACTGACAGACTGCACTCAGACAGTTTGCTGTGTAATAATTGGCACCTATATACATTTTGAGAGCTCAGACATTGTTCACCTTACCCAATATGTAAAAGGAGGACTGTCACCCAAGCCATACCCACGTTGAGTGGACTGCAGATAGTCATATTGGTAGTTAGGTTATCCATATCAAGTTATTACATTGTGGCCTGTAGATTGATAACCTCTCAAAACAAAATTGAGTTCTTCAGGGAAAATCCTTTGGTAAAATTTGTGTTAACTCAAAAACGTTGTCTGGTTTATTTTACAGAAGATAAGACAGGTTTGGATGCATTTATTTAAAATTAGGCTCCAACTTTGTGAATGTTGCCCATTTTCATTGTCTTACTTAATGCACTTACAGATGTCCTTAAGGACTAATTCCCCTGTCAATTAAAATGAAAAAGAAATTAGACGTCTTTTAAGTGCCAAACCTGTGCCAGCGGACCTGTTATACATTATTATATATCACACAGCTGAGGGTGGCTGAAACTCAGGTCGAGAGGGACGGCTGTTAATCAGTGAAAAAAACGACAACAAAAAAGTCTTTAAGGCAAAAGTAGGTTATGGTTTATTTCAGCTCCCACTTGAAAACTTCAGTCACACGTTCTGATGTGTCTTTCTAAAGAAATAAGTATGCTCTCAGATAAAACTGCATTCCCTTAAGAAGGCTGTAGTTAAATCTCTTTTTTTGGAGGATTAAGAAGTGCAGCTTCAGTAAAGTCAGAGGCCGGCAGCTGTGTTGAGACTGAGCTATGGCAGGAGGCAAACTGAAGGCCTCTGTCTGCTGGTGTTATTATGACTAACTTCCTATAACCCGACCTCTCCATGAGTCAAGAACCACCTCACAAAGAAAGGAATGCAGCGACAGGTTCCATGGAAAAATGAAGAGGGGAACCTGTTGTGTTAATGAGTGTCTGGCCTTTTCGACTGGCTGGCTGTTTCGCTTACTGGCAGTGTGGGTGGCAGCTTGGATCACAGACAGACCGGCTATAGCATGATGTCGTTTTTTTCTTCCTGGCTAAAATTCTCACTTCCTGGGCTCCTTGCTGACTAGTAATAACTATCTACTTGGCTTTTTGGCTGATCCTGTGCAGAATGTGTAGTCAGGGTAATTAAGTAGTTCTGTTTGCTATACAATAATCATATTTCAGAACATTTCAACACCTTATTCATCAGTCTGATGTATTTATTTATATGGTTTATTATATGTAGACATTCTTGAGCTAATCTTAAAAGCAAGGTTTCAAATTTAGTTGTGTCTGGCAGCCTCTGTCTGCCTTTTAAAGGAACCACCCTGTCAAAATTCTGGCCTTCTTAACCCAAACTGTGAGAGAGTGAGAGCGGCCTGCTGAAACATCTGTGGTCTTGGCTGAGAATTAATGACTACAGATAGACTGGGATTAAGGATCCTGGATGTGAGCTCTGGGATGGGGGCGACGGAGAAGTTGGCTGGGGCCGGAGGGTTGTGAGTTGGGAACAAGGGGTGGGGTGAGGTAGGGGTAAGGGTGTGGGGTTGGGAAGCTGGGGAAGCTTAGAGGACTGAGGTTGAAAGTTCGGGATTGGGTGAGTGCAGGACTGAGGGAATTGTGGGTGAGGAGGGGCGGATATGGGAAGGGTGCGGCGACTGTTGGGAAACTGGGGTTAAGACTGGGACAAAGGCTACCACACTGCTTTAACAGAAAAAATGTTGTAGCTGTATTGTGGATTTTCAAGGTAATAAATGCAATGCTGAATGGACTTTCATTGAATCATTTAAAAAACATTACAATGAAATACTTTGATACTAAATCAATATTTTTATTATAGCGTGGGATTTCTGTGATGTGGAGGCTGTGGCGTAGCATGACTCTAGAGCTGGTTTACGGTCCACGAATTGAGGTCTGTGGAAGCATAGTTATGTTTTTCAGAATTACTTTTTTTGTAACTTTTCTGGACCATAGTAGGAGACTGATTCCTGCTTTTTCTGAGGCTGTACTGAAACAAATGGATGGATTACAAATAAGTTGGAATACAAAAGAATTTGGACTGAGCTGGAACACGTGACAGTTTGCTTCCCAGCTGGGAAGTCGGTCTAGGGGTTAGGGGAGGGTTGGGATGAGGGTCATTTGACGCTATTTTGACTGTTCCCAGATTCAGTAAGGGCTAGATGTGGAAGAGGTCTCCCTCTCTCCATCTCTCTCGCACAAACTCCTTTCATGTTAAGCCAGTTACACTTTTGGGAAGATGATATTATGGACGATACAGAGCACAAGATGACTCAGCCACAGGAATCCCAGAAAACCCACAGTGGTTGGCTGGACTACATAGAGAGAGAGAGAGACAGTGAGACAGAGGGAGGCAGAGGACGTGTGTGTGTGTGTGTGTGTGTGTGTGTGTGTGTGTGTGTGTGTGTGTGTGTGTGTGTGTGTGTGTGTGTGTGTGTGTGTGTGTGTGTGTGTGTGTGTGTGTGTGTGTGTGTGTGTGTGTGTGTGTGTGTGAAATGTGAAAGCCAAGGACAAGTAAAGGAGAAAGGGAGTCATGGGAATGTGTCATTGGAAGTAGTCATTGTTGTTTCTGGGAATTAATGATGTTGACCTTATTTTAGGTTCCTACTAGCAATTCATTAAAATAAGTATCCCTTATTAGTCACTAATGAGCACAAACAAATGAAAGATTACAACCAATAAGCAACTCATGCCTAATGCCAACTGGTGTTCTATCTGGTCTGTATCATGTTGACTGAGGCGGTACTAATGTCTTCCTTTCAGCAAAAGTGTGCACGTTGCTTAAGAGGAAAAAGTCGAAACTCTGCAGTTGGAACAAAAAAGTCCTTCCACAGTTGTTTTGAGGTAGAGGTTGAATGCCAAAAGAAACATTAGCATCAATGAATATTTCATTACCTATCATGACTAACTGATAATTGTCCACAGCCAAATTCCACAAATACAACAGCTGTGAATTATCCTTGCCTGAGGTTTGAGATATGAGAAACTACGCCTGGTCTTATCATTTTTATGTCTCTCAGTTTGTTCATTATTTTATGAACCTTAATTACAATGCATTTGTAAATTCTGTCTGTAGTTGTCTTATAGTATGCTGGTGGGATTGCTTTATGGCACAAAAACGGAAAAGAGTCTTCTAGTGCACAAAACTTCCAAAGGTTGTTGCAGTGGCTGATGATAAAATAGCCAGTGCCTACTTGGGTTAGCGTTACTTTTTAATAAAGCACAGAAGGTTTGTGCGAAATGTGGTTGAGAACATACTTCAGACATTACTGACCATCTCTAACAAGAACTTAAGGTCATTTTACAACAATACTGCAGCTAATTTGAGAATAATATATTAAAAATGTAATATCTGACAGGCCTCCTTTTTCCCCCTGCGGCTCTGTGCTGTAATTGGGGCTGACATTGCGTTTCTGCTTGGGTATTTTGTCTGTTGTCTTGCCAAGCTGACATGAAGGGGTCCAGAAACAGGCCTGGGATCAGCTTGAGGCTGAAGTCCAATATCCTCTGCTACTGGGCAGACACAACTGGAAGGAAGTAAAGGGTCAGGCAAGAAGGATAGTACCATATTTTGTGTATGGTAGGCTTTGTGCCTGTCCACAGATTTGGTTCTGTGAACATTTGTCTATTCCTCCACTTGTTCATCCAAGAATCTCAAACAAGCTCACTACAAATGGTCTTTTTTTGGTGTCTTAAGTGGGATATTTCTGTTTTCTACTGGCCCATTTTCTCAAAATCACAGCCAGAAATGAAAGCCAGGACAGACTATTATGAGTAAGCACTTAGTGTAACTGTGGGTACTAAAACTGAAATTTCTGATCATCAATTCTTAAAACTAAGTTATAACCACTGACTTTTGTGTCAAAACTGGATATGAAACACAATAAAACAGAATTATAAAATAACTGAAAAGCCTAAACATCTGTAAACGGATTCCATTTTTTATTAAGAAAGAATAAATTTACCCATGATGCCACCAGCAGTGACAGACATGAGATATGTTGCACTCTGTAACAGGATCCACACTTGGGTCTTGTGCCGGCCTGGTTGTTAAGAGACGAGCAGAGGAGTAGAAAAGTGCTGACTCACCCTTGAGCTCCTGGTATCATGTGCCTTCCAAACTTTCGCAGTGTTGCAGTGACCTTGAGCGGCGCAGAGAGGAGCGAGCAATTGAGTGACTGTGGAAAATGAGGAGTAGAAGAGAGAGAGAGAGCGAGAGGGCAAGGGACCCCTCCAACCTGCTTCTCGACAGATAGTCTGTCAACCCCCCACTGGTCCCCAGACTCGCTGTACATGCGGCATACACACATAAGCTATGTAGAGCGCATACACACACTTCTCACCAGCCACCTACTCCTGCAGCACAGCTGAGTGTCTGACAGAGAGGTAGTTGGTGGAGAACGTGCATACCTCCCTCCTCCCCTCCTCCTTTTCAACTCCATCCATCACACCTAACACACCCGCTTTCTTTCTCTATCTTTCACTTTTTGCCTTCTCTCTCACTACATTTTCTTTCGTCTCTTTTATAACCTTCCTCTCTCTCTTGCTGTGGGTCCGTCATGTTCTCTTGCTCACTCGTTGTTTCTCTTTTTTCTCCCCAGTTCATCGTGTCTTTTATTTGTCTTTGCCTAAACCTCCTGAATTAGTTGAGAAGAACAAAAAAAGCTTAATCAGTCAAAAAAAGACACTGTGGAGAACACACGCTGGTCTGTAATCTGAGTACAAGCTGGAACACTCTTGATTATTTTCGCCCTGTGAAGTGCTGTAACAAACATGTGAAACAAGGCTCGCCATTAATGCTTGTTAACACGTCTGAAATTGCAAACTATTGATTAGCTCACTCACTGTTCATCAGAGCACATGCACATCTTGTGTCACTCTCGCTTCTTCGTGCGATGTACCCAAACACACACACACACCAGTGTTACTCCGATGGGTGAGAGAGAGGAGTGAGATCAAGGTGTTGTCACAGTCTTGCCTTGCCACACACACACACACACACACACACACCACTACAAGTGGTTACCTACAGAGGTACTCTTATAGACCTTCACGCACTCACAACATACCTACATACAGACCTCTGCCTTAGGTCCACACACACACACACACACACACACACACACACACACACACACACACACACACACACACACACAAGGTGCAGGTTACATATGTCTCTGTGCCCTCACATGCACAAATCCACAAGTCAGCAAGTTACAGGATCTTGCACTCTAGCAACTTTGCTGGTGAGTTTCAGTGGCTCATCATGTGCAAGCTGTCCGATGAGAGTTTTTATTTTATGGGGGAAATGGATACAGCAGTTAACTTGTGTGTCTTTTCTCTCTCTCCCTGAGTGGGTAGAGTGCAGTATGAGTCAGTGGGCTGACATTAACTGGCAATCCTGCAAAGTGCGCAAATGCATCGCAAAGACTCAAGATGAGTCACTCCTCACATCAAACATGATAATTGCACTTACTGACTCAATTACCACATTTATATTTGAATTATTTCCATGGAAGTTGTTGCAGAACAAGCTGAAGTGAACCGATGTGGGGTAGTCACACAGACTGGGAGACAGAGAGGAAATGGGAGCAGTGGCTTTGTTGGGAAAGGATGAGAGAGATGGTGGTGGTAAATGTGTGAGAGAGATGGATTTAGAATCAGTGGTGATGCATCCTCCACCATGTGTGATCATTTAGACCATTAGTGGTCGTATTGTTTGTTCTCAACGTACTGCTCACTCGTCTTTCTGCCAACTTAGTTTCCCTGCTAGGTGACGGTTAGATTTATAGACGTGTTCCCCCACTGACCCGCCACAGGAGGTGGAGCAGCACAGATGTGATGAAGCATTGTCCAGAATCCAAGAACTACAGTCGAGTTCCCCATCTGTGCCAAGAGCCACGTTATTGTGGGTGGGGTGATGAGCTGGTGTTGGTGAAAGCAGCTAAAACTTATAGAGATGCTGTGACGAAATTCAATTTAACATCTGTGGTGGAAGATGTCCAGTTGGTAATGATCATCTTCTAGATGGGTGAAGGGGTGGGGGTTGAGGGTTGAGGATTATGGATCGGATATACATCTTCACACTGCTTGTGGAGTTTAGTGGTGATATGTTAAATATTAAAGGAATAATTCACTCACTAATTTTAATTTTGCCATTATTGACACATATCATTCTAAACACCAGTGAAGTTTGTGATATAACACAAACTGTGTTCATTTTGCTATCCATAGGGTTAGGGTTAGGGTTTTTTGAGTATCAAAAGTGGTCGTAAAATTGACTCAAAGAGCTGGTGCAGCTCAGGAAATAATTGGTCCAAATGACATAACCTTGAAATTACACTCATGTGACTTAACTGGTAAATAAATATGATCTTGTAACACCTTAGATTATTAGTGAGATTAGATTATTATACATATTGTGTTATTATTTCACAAAATATTGCCTTTTCTCATTATTCATTTTAATGTTATAACTCAGCACGTCTTGAAGATCAAAATGTATATGTCTGTATGTAATAGCTCAGTCCATTTGATGAAAATTAAAGGGATGATACACTAATTGGCATTAGGGGTACCCTTATCATTTCTTTATGTAATAATACACTAGTATAATACCCTAAAAAACATGTTGATATAAGTATAATGTAAATTTTTCTCTTATCTCTTATTAAAGGATAAGTATACTTAGCAACGTTATTTAGCTGCATATCAAGCCCAGTAATGACCAGTGTGGATCAAATTAAATCACAAACCAATTCTCTGAATTTGTTTAATTCAGAGTAATCGTTTAATTGATTTTACTTCTACCAATAATAAAAAGAGAAATGTACAACATTGTACACAAAGCATCTCGCTCTAAGGCAATGTGTGTCTGTACACATAAAGTAACTTCTGAATTCATCAGCTGTCTGACAAAACAAAAGCCATAGCTGTTGCTTAATGAAGCATTTCATTTCCATCATCTTTTCTACAGTGCAGCCCCACAGGATTTCAATGTATCTTTTCACTTGATGTATGTGAAGTGCAGCAGAGCACTGTATCTACATAGTTTTAGATAGAGGGCTCTGAAGCAGTGCCTCAGTGTTCAGAATGGACTGGTAATGACTCACAATTTTCTTCTGCACAGAAATAACTGATGTGTCTATGTATGTAGGCACGTGTGTGTGTGTGTGTGTGTGTGTGTGTGTGTGTGTGTGTGTGTGTGTGTGTGTTGTCGCGCATGAGTTTGTGTTAGTGCTCTGTGTGTGGAACAGAGATAATTGAATGTAAGTGGTGCCTATCAACTGTGGTCGTATTTCTCTATGGTATTGAAACCTACGGAGATTTGAAAACTCATTTAGCCGTGCCACTTCAAAGAAAAGAAAATATTACGTAAAAACTGTGCTAGAAGTGTGGGCACCCTCCCCCTCCTCCTCCCCCGCTGCTGTTGCGGTGTAAAGTGCACAAAAGACCTGGCGTGTGGAAAATGAATTAGGGCTGCCGTTTCACTGTATTTTCATTTGCAGCAGGTGTGTGTGTGCGCGTGTGTGTGCTTGTGTGTGCACGCATTCATACACACAAGTGTGCGTGCGTGTATCTGTGTGTGCACGCTTGTGTGCTAGTATGCATCTGTTCACATCTTTGTCTGGGCTAAGTGCATGTTTGAATTCATGCTAATTAGTGTGTCCATTGAAAAACAGGAAGCCGTTCCCAGTCTGTGAAGATGAAAGGCATCAGAGCTGTGTCCAGTATTTCCTCCCCGGTGTGTTACACTGTAGCTCCACAGGCTTTCGCAACGAGATCTCCGACAAGACAGAGAGAAACAGAGAAACTGAATGACTGTCACAGAGTTTCATAAGCTCCTTTTCACCACAGCATCACAGTGAAAGCCTTCCTGAGATAATTGCAGCCGGGTCGGGAAGGCTCCAATGCAGACCGCTGCAGAAGGCGTGGAGTCGGGTTGTTTGCACTTATGGCAGACACAGTACAGCATTTTCACCTGATTTAGCTCGGCTTACAGTGCTGATCAAACAGGACGAATATGAACTGCTACTCAACTCTTAGTGTAGTTAAGGCTGACAGTGATGCAGGGTCTTACCAACAAAACATATGCTTTAGATCAAACAATTCTCAACATATATATAAAAACAGTACAAATGTGTGTGTGCTTACAACTAGGCCAGCCAATGTAATGAGCTGCCAGTCTTGAGACAGATTTAATTAACTTGAAAAGAAAAGATTGATGCACTAATTTACTTACATTTAATTGAGGTAAATATCATCCTAACATTGTCTTTCAGAGCACACATAGTGGGAATGTTAAGTGCTAATGTAAAAATGTAGCTTTTCTGATACTGCTTTAATAGAAATCTAGATGTGATTAAGTTGTTTTCAGCTACTTTGGGATTACTTCACTGTCAAATCCCTGCTTGCAGTTCAACTGTGCAATTAACTTAGAAATTTCATTAGATTTATAATCATCAACTACTACAGTTACCAGTCATTTTAAAATGTGCTAAATATCCTTTCGAATGTGTTTAAAAAAACAGAAAATGGAGTAAAAACTTTAATTTAAATCAAGTAATTATGTGTATCCCCCTGACAGATTTTATAGCTTATAGTTATATAAAAGTTGATAGATGAATTATAACATAGCATATTGGCCTGAAGAACTTTTATAATTAAAGTGGAAAGGATCATATTTTTTCATGCTAACGTGACAGAAGTGGCTGAAGGGGACAAGTCTCCAAGTCTAATTAAACAAAGAACCTATTCATAATATGCCATGAAATATTTATTATGTGTCCCAGATACACGTTCTCCAAATTTCACCTCACATTATAACTTGAGAGAGGTAAAGACTTTCTCTTCATTATACCTGTCTGCCCTCATAGCACAAATCACTTCTGATCTCTGTTGTTTCTTTTGGCTGTTTCAGCATGGTTATTTTCTCCTAGCAACTTCAGCAGCCTCTGATTACTCATAATGGAGCTTTATTTTTCTCTGGCCTTGTCAAAAAATGTTTTTCTTTACATCTTGATTCTTCTTATTCTTAATGATCAAAGTAGTTGCCACTTTTTGAAACGAGGATGCTGTCATTTAATTTGAGGGTGAAATATTCCTGCTGCAGACTCTCTGGCAGGGCTTCCTGTTGGTCCCATATTCAGTTTAAGGATTGAGCCTCTGAACAATAACACTCGGGGGAATCGTCATAAAGCAGATTATTTTCCAAAACGCTTCCTCCCGTGATCAATAATCGCTGACTCAGTATGGAGTCCTGCACGATACCGGACTGTAAGTGGGATGTCTTTTCCTTGTTGCATATTAAAACTGGCCGATTAAACGCCACAGCAGGACAAGGACAGTATAACTTAATGGCTCCTTTTTACTGCAGTTGTAAGGTCCTTGCCTTGGCCCCCAGTGAGCAGTATCTTTATATTCAGCAACGGGGACAGCAGAGGAGGTAAAATATTGTTTTCACAGATTTTTCTTTTAAAGTTAACAAGGGCAATGCATGACATATTTTGTGTTAACAAGGGCGATGCTGTCCCCCCACTCAAATTGCTCTTCTCCTGTTAAAAGCCACCAGGGTATGAAGCAGAAGCCGTCGCTGTGAGGAATGAAGGCCATTGAGTTAAGCTTGTTGAGTTTAATGGAGCAGGAAGGCTACAGCAGAAGTAATGGCTGAGGGTGAGCTTAGCTACAGGCCTGTCAGGTACCACAGGGAGGGGGAGAGGAAGGTTATATCCTTGCAAGATACTGCTATCTTTTTCATTGTTTACACTGAGTACTGTTTTTTTGTTGTCTTGGCTTTGTTCCACTGTATATTTAGTTTTTGTACCTACCAACCTACCTACCTATCTACACACACGCACGCACACAAGAAGAACAATGAGGATTTCTTGGCAGCATAGCAGAGCAGTAAATTACTTTATCATAGCTGACTGTCATTGTTGGTAGTTGCCTTTATGCTAAGAAAAGGTCGACCGGTAATACCCATCATGACTTGTTGATATTAAGGCCTTAAATAGTTGTCCCGTTGGCTAATTAAGAGCAGACTGGAGAAAAAGAAGTGCCAAATGATGACATTTGGCTCTAATAATATGGTAATGTCAGCTGACCAATGGTTTATGTCTGCGTGATGGTGATGTGGGGCAGGTGTTGCGGCCGTTAATGGTCGGGTTTATGTCTGATGTAGTTTGTCCTAGAGGTTGAGCTGTAAGTCTTCTGATTGATGGGAGTGCAGGCATAATGATCACAATGAAAGGTTTGAGTTTGTTTATTAAAGTGGAGATTACTGTTCTCCTTTTCTTGTCTCTCCTCTCCTCTCCTCTCCTCTCCTCTCCTCTCCTCTCCTCTGCCAGATGGCTGCTCCTTAATCAAACTCTCGTACCTCAGAGAGGTAAACACATTACGCTGCCCTGATTACACTGACTTGGCGAAGCGTACCGTGTGTGTGTGTGTGTGTGTGTGTGTGTGTGTGTGTGTGTGTGTGTGTGTGTGTGTGTGTGTGTGTGTGTGTGTGTGTGTGTGTGTGTGTGTGTGTAGGTTTTGCATGTGTGTGACAGCAAGTGTGTATACATATTTGTGTGTATGGAAGTTGAGATGTGGTGTGAGGGGGTGCTATTAAATGTCAGTGCAGTGGCTTATTCTCTTGGGCACCTTCACTGTCCTATTAAGAGATCCATCTAGGACGGACACACACACATAAATATTCACACACACACAACATTGGTGCAGAAATTATTGCTCAGCATAAACATAGGGAATCACTCATTTTAGTCTCTCATTCTCGGACAGTAAACAATCCCCTCGGCCCACTGTAGCTATGGAAACACTTGCTGCCGCAGGCCCCTCATATGGCCGCACTAGTCTGTTCTACACTGTGGTATACTACAGTTATCCCTGCCAAGTATTGAGGCAGGCAGACTGCTGTCATACATTGCTGCAAAAGCCATAAAGGCTCCTGTCATACAATCCAGCCGATCTATAAGCCCCTGAGCTTGGTGTCACACAGTAATGTATGTCTAGCTGTGAAAACACTGACTTTGAGGCGAGCCATGTAACTTGCCTTGGCAGGGGGAACAAAGCAGAGTGGGGCTGCAGCGCTAATAGTCTGGCAACCTGATAGTATTTGAGGAAAACAGAACGGTTTTCACAGGACTCTGCTGACCGAGTGCCGAGTGACTGCGGTGTGGCTCCACACTTCTTGGGGCTCTGGAAATTCTGAGGGGAGAAAGTGGGAATGTTACATGCTGTTGAGTTGTAATAACAGTCTTACACTGAGAAAACTTCAGTTGATTTAGTTTTATTGACCTCAGTTTTTTAGGCCAGGGTGTGGATTCAAAAGAGAGGGCAAAGTGATTTAAGTGCTGAGTGATTGTGCAGCAAATTCTAATGTGAAAGTTTTGGAATAAAGGTACAGTAATGAAAAAACTTTCAGCACAGTACAGTGTTACAGCTTAATGAAGAATGTAGACCTTGCCAGTTCCCTCATGTGTGTAGTGTGTAGTTCTCCTCTTGTTGCTAGTGAGGACCAGCCTTTTTCATACAGTGTAGTAATGATGAGTATAAAACGCTGGGCACAAAAACTACATCAAGTTGTTTTAATGTGGAGAGGGTTGCCTTACAATATACGATGTAATGTATGATAAAACATCAGTTCTTAATTTCACCTGTCTCAACATAATAGCAGCACACACAGTACAGTTGGACTGTAGTGTATTACGTGCCTTAATTGCTGGCTGCAAAAACTGAGAATTTGGTAGTGTCTCTGGCTTATTTCAGAGGTCCTTCACTCTGAGCAGTATTCTGCTCTTTTGCAAATTTCCTGTATGGTTGTAAAATCTGCTGTGTACGATCCAACGCAACCACTCCTACATATCTACACAGCCTTCCAAGTTAGAGTCTATGGAGTCCAGTTTTTGGGTGGGGTATACTTTCAGGGGCAGATGGGGGAAGATCTGTGTTGAATGACTGATCTGTTATTCTTGAACCTCAAGAGATGTCATCTAACGTTTGGACTCACGCAAGTACAGTGACCAATCACCAGAAGGCATGGTGTCACAGTCAAGGCACAGCCAATCCAAATATTCTCAGTAATACAAATAGTTCATATTTTATGACTTCACTGAGCTTGTACTGTTGTAGCCTTCGTTTTCCAGGATTTGCTGCATGCTGTGTTTAGGTGTATGTGCCTGAAGGTAATGGAAGGTAGTTATTTTAGATATTGAATTAAGCTTGGATCTAGAATAAAATCATTTGACTAGATCAACACACTAATGTTTAGCCCATGATGCTACATAATTAGCAGTGATGATGCTGGCCTTTGATGAGGCCTGATGAGATGTATTGAAATCCCTCATGCGTTATAATTTTTGTGGTGTGCAACAGCGTAGGCGTTGAGAGAATTAACACCATGAATATGGATGTTGGGTGAGCATCATGAGAGTAAATGTGCTTACTCTATTGATTAAATCTCCCATCAGTCACCTAGCAGCATGGTCCCCATCCTCTCTCTCTCTCTCTCTCTCTCTCTCTCTCTCTCTCTCTCTCTCTCTCTCTCTCTCCCACATCTCTCTACTCATCTCTGTCAAGGCGGGCTCAGTGGAGTGGTTAAATTGTCCATAGCGCGTAAACGCTCGTTTATAAAAGCCGACAGACGTGGCGGTCGTTTGCTGAAATTAATTACCCCTCGGAGCCACAGCAAGCATGGGCCCTAGTCAGTCAGTCACGGTCCACCACCTCCCAGGCCCCGTACCTGCAAAGAGAGAGAAGGAGATGGAGAGGGGAAGAGAGCCAGGGAGAATGACTTGAGGTCCACAACAATGAACCTGATTTGAAAGAGAGGGATGGAAGAATATTGAGGAGTCTGAAATATTTTTGGTTGATGCATATATATTTTTCATAAAGGCAGCAAGCAGTCCCCAGACCTCCAGAAAACAATAGAATAATCTAAATAATGGGAAGAAAAACAATGTAGGCATCTGGGTTATTAATCCAAATTGCACATTTTTAGCTGTGAAATATCACTCCTTCCTCATATTTTGCTTGAGCAAAAGATCCATAGAGAGTATTGCGCTGACGCAGCCCAAGAGGATAATGTGATACACACCATAGTGACATCAAACTAATCAGAGTGTATTCATCTTCAACTAGAGTAACTTAATGAACTTCAGCACTATCTGATGCAACACTTCTCTAACATTAATAAAAGCTTCATCTCCTGTCTGATTTGCATAATTGTTCAAATGAATCCACTAACGTGCTCTTCTTTTTTCTTTTTTAATAAAGTGATGATTTGTGTTAAAGTGAGCTGTGGCTTGCTGTTGAGAGGAGAGGGGAGGTTGGAATGAAGGATAGGAGGAGCGGGATTTGCAAAGGGCCTAAGGTGATTTGTCACCATTTTGAGTCATGTAATTAAGTGTACAGTGTTGTACAAGGGGTTATTGGTTTGAAGTGATTTTTCATATGGCTATATGGCTACGGAGATAGTTTAGAATGTGTTTCTCATGTTGTTTAATTGAACTTCTCTGTCTCACTGACTGAGACATCAACATGTTTCCCTCTTCCCTCCCTCAACTTATTGTTGGTGTCCACTACGAACTCTGCAACCCATTTCAAATGCTTCGATATAGACACTGCCGACTGTCATTGTCAGTGCTTTATATATGTGTGCTATGGTTTAAACCAGACTTTGCCCCAGTGAAATTACCTCTAAATATCTCTCCATAGAGCAGGAATCTTGTGACAAGATGGCAATGCTCTGTTTATTCCTTCTTCATCCTTTACAGTGAATAATGCAGTAAAAATCTTTCATCCAAATGTGGCAGCTGCTCTCCTGCCAAGCACAGTTGCTCTGACTGTCCGCGTTTGACAAAAAGTCTGAGAAAATCTAACCGCTATAATCTGGGATGAGGGGGGCAAGTAGCAGGCCAATCTGTTAAAGCACTTTTACTGTCAGCTTATGACTAATTCCTAATATGAGCTGTTATCACAATGTTATCTTGGGTTTGATAATGTTCCTTTGTTTTGTTGTTTATATTTAAAAATGTTACTGTGGTACCGACAGACAACCATTCCTGCATGTTGCTATATGGTTGTCATCCATCTACTTGGGTTGTGCCAATACTAGTACCAGTATCAGGTATAGCAACTGATGCTGTGCCCGTGTACACTACTACTCTAATACCACACCTGATACCACTTTAAAGCAGTGTGACTTTACGTAAACTCTCATTAGCTCAGCAGATATTTTAAGCTACTTGTACAACAAGATTATTACAGTCAGAAATTGAGTAATATCTAAAGAAAATAAAACATGTTTTCAAAGTTATTGTTAAAACTGTGATGGGAATTTTTCTAAGGACAGTTGTGTTATGCGCCTCTTTTGTGATTACCTTCCTCGATGGTTACGTGATAATATTGGTCCTTTGAGAGTCATTTGACATCAAAAGGGTGCATTAGTCAGATATTGTCTGTCTTTTACTTTCCTCTGGAATGAATAACTTCAGTTCATTGTCAGTCTGACAATCTGTAGAAATGTTGGACTATATTACAATAGAAATATTACAATAGATTCATCTGTGAGAGACTTTTGACTTTTGAGTGTTTTGCATATTTTCCACCACATTACACACATTGGGAGCAATTTGGGAATCAAGGACAGTTTTACATGTGAACATGAGGAGCCAGGCAAACCACCAACCTTACAATTAGAGGTTAACCAGCTCCACTACCTGAGCTCCAGATGCCCAGATTCAGGAACATGTTTCCAAACACTTTCACTGCAACGATATTCTGCAGCATACTGACCATATGAATGCAGTTGAAGCCTGTAGCTTGGATGTGATATAGATGTTAACATACTCTTAACGCTAAATTACCAAAGATAGTGCTTCTATTTTCTTAATGTGTTTGAACCTGAATTCTTCTTATTCGATTTCCTGGATCAAAGAAACCAAAAACAGTTTATTTTACATTCTCTGCAGTCTCCGTGGCTGTATCTCAGGAGACTTGTAAAGAGGCAAATTTGCTCATGCTGTGTGTGGCAATTGGATGTAATAGTCCATTTACCACTGTAAATCTGCTGTGTGCAAATACCACAGCGTGTGTGTGTATGTGTGATGATATCCCGGCCAGTGTTTTCCTTAAAAACCGACCAGAGCAGCTTCTGTAAAATAGGACTATCGTCATCATGACCTCTTCTGTTTTCCCAGCTGTATCTGAGCTAAGATGTGAGGCTTTGACTTCTCTTTTTTTCTGGCTCAGTGTTTGTTATACATCTGGTGGTCAGCGATGAGAGGAACATATCCCTGACTCACAGCATGGCCTTTCCTGCTCCATTTGAAAACTGCTTTGATGACCGGGGGCTTTAAGAACACACAGTGTCAATGAAAACACTTTGATATTTTGCAACAGCTGTCAGTTTTTGTCTGGTATTTCTCAAACGTTGGACATGGAAAGTAGTGTCCCTCCTTAGAAGAAGGTCCTTTTTGCAAAGAAATGCAGATGCAGCAGATACATATTACGTCCAAGGAAACAAGTAGGCAATTAGCTTGACTTGAAGACATAATAGAAGTCTGTTTAATATAAAAATGAATTCAATTAACTAGTATGTGTATTTACCACCACCATTATAGCTGTCTTGTCACTAGACAAGGTAATTATGAAGCTTTATTATGGCTGCAGAGTATGGAGTGAGATGTAAAGATTGTGCCCCGCATAATAGGACTGTACTGTGCAGTTGGAAGAATCAATTCTCTTTCTTTGTTTTCCCAAACTGCGGTGTCAGCAGAATCTTAATTTTTCATGAAAACTTTGGCTTGTGTGCTACTCATATATAGTGCGCGCACACACACTCACACACACACACACACACACACACCTGATCTCCCTGTATCCCTCTGTCATTTGGCATTCGACATATTGCACCGTTGAATGAATGTATAACCTTCCTCCATCAAAGTGCTTAGCTCTGTATGTGTATAACCCTTCTGACTGCAAAGATTCAGGAATACACGCCCCTTAACTACAAGTGCAATATAATCAATAAGGCCTGCATTTGCTTGCAGTGGCTCTATAACATGCTTACATATTTCACTGTGAAGTTCAGGTTGGAGTTACTGCAAGATGAGCTCATGCAGTAGGAATACAGAACAGTCTAGATCATGACTTGGTTAAAAAATATGTTAATAAGTTAATTCACTGAGTGGTAGCCTAAAGAGAATGTACAGAATCACATCTTACTATAGGAACTGTTCCTATGAATGAAATATGGGGTATCTTTGAAAATTAACTGTTACGATCTTATTGATTCTTCTATTCATCTATTGATCGTTCCACCACCCCTGCTCTACAGCAATGTTTGCATAACATTTTTCTTCGTAGGCACACAACTGTCTAGTGATCTTTCTTTGTGTCATTACAATACTGTAGACTCATAAAGTGGTTTTGCAACAAGTTTCTGTAGGCTGAGCAGCTATTTACCTGATGACTACCTTCCTGCCTGTACTCTTTTGGGTGGCAAAGAATGTCTGCCACTGTTGTTACTGATAATTACAATCATAAAACGTGTTATCACAAGGCTCTTCAGATGTAGTATGTGAAAGCTGCTGGCACTGTATCAACAAAATTCAAGGTTCAACTGCAGCAACTGTTTTGTCAAAAACAAAAATAAATTAGAGCAGTTTTTCTACTGTTTACACCGCGTTCCAACTCAGAAAATAATACTCTCCAAGTACCACCATTATGGCCAATGTTAAAGTACAGTAGCGTTGGCTGACCTTCAGCTACAAACAGTTAACTCAGGGGGCAGGTTTATTCCTAACAAGATGATTTATTGTTGACTGTTGTTGAATCCTGAATGGAACCGGTTCAAGAACCAGAGCTAATTTGGTGGAAAAGGGGTACTCCCTCCTGGTCCACACTTCTCTTTCCAATAGTTCGCTTTGAAGCCACGATTGCAGTGTTTTCGAATGATTTATTTTACCTCCACTCACTATCTTGTCATTTTAGCTCGTTACTAATCATGGATGCATGCATGCGCTACATGCATGAACGTGACTACGTAGCAGGCTGATATTGAAACAAAATATTGCACGAAATCCAAAGCTTATTTTAAATTACATTTCAGCGATCGCATAGTTAATGCCTTTTGATAAACACATACATTTTAATATAATATATGTTTCTAAATTGATTCATTTAATTAAAAGAATATTTCAGAGCTTCCTCTACATACGACTAGAGGCAGCTGCATCTGTACACCTACCATAGTTTAAGAACCAGGGGATTAGAAAAACACAATATCTGATTAGTGCAATGCATAGCTAGAAATGATAACTGTATACAAATTACAGCATGTAATGTGATGCAGTCCTGAAGACACACTTGTTTCAGTCCATGGAATAAATAAACCCAATTTGTCACATGGTTAACAAGGCGATACAGATGAAAAATGAAAATAGAAGTGATTTGCAGAGCTGAGTGCAGGCTGATGCCGCATTGTGTTTGAGGGTATAACTCAGCTGTTTCACACACCAGTGCTGAGGTAAGACAAGACGAGAATCAAGTAAACATTCTATTGATGAGTTAGGAAACCTGATTAAGCCACTCGCAAGCTATAGTGACACCCCTGTAATTCCACAGTTGTAAACTGAAAACTGTAACACAATGTTTACACACTTATCACATCTAGAGTCACATTTTTGCTCGCCCCCCAGGGCGTTTATGCATACTTTACACTGGTTAGTATGTTGTGAGTGGGCTGGTGCCAATTTATTTGCTGTCATTTCTTCTTATCTTGTCTGGCACGTGCCAATCTAGAACAGGTTTAATATTTTTGTTGGTGAGTGGTCAAAAAAAAAAAAAAAACAAATTGTCAGATGTCAGAATCACTTTTGAGAAATTTTAAATGTCTTGATAAAACAATGTGTTGTGGGTACCTGACCTAACTCTGTGCTGGTTGTGTTTTAATTTTTCACAACCGCCTTCTATATGCTGCACTAGAAGATCATTTGTTTTGAGTGGATCTCTGAGCCAAACATATAATTATTCTGTATTGTATAAGCTGACAGGAGAGTGCTGCAGAAATACCGACAGACACATGGGCATAGAGACAAAAACCCTCAGACGGGCACACAATAGCACAAAGAAAGTGATGTGTTTTTGCAGCACAGTCTGTAAAGTAGTTTAATTGCCCACAAGAAATAAAGCCCTTATCTTAGAGGAGGGTTTTGTGTTTGCATTCTGTTCTTGTGCCCCTTTTTCCACTGCAGTGAACTTGCATTGTCTGCCAACCCTTGTCTCTTTCACACACACAGCTGCAGTCAGAGGGCAGAGCAGTCTTTTCATGCATGGCTCACTGTGCTTATGTAAGAGCACTACTTAAACCTGGTTACATCACATAACAGGCAGCACTGTGTCAGTGGGTCACTGTGCCACACAACCGTTGAACTACATACACACTCTATGTTGGGCCCTTCACTGGGCATATGTGAATGCAGCATCTCTGTGTGCACTGAGGCATTCAGGCGCACAATTTGGAGGGTCATTCAAGCCTGTGTGCATGCATGTATTTGTACGTGTGTATGTTGTGTTATGCCAGCCGATTGTGAGATGCTGTACAATACAAAACAGGATTTACTAGCGAGTATAACATTTAAAAATATGACTTATGTTTCACAGTTTAAGGAATCCAAAGATGGCTGTTATTATGGAAAATGTGCCATTGCTGCACCTATAGAGTGCCAGTAGGGGGGCCTCTCTGTTTCTTGTGTATCCTCTTCTCACTCTTTACCCCAGCTCCTGCTCTTCATACTCCCTCCCCAGCTCCGCCTTTCTGCCTGCCCATCTCTGTCTCTCTCTTTTTCTTTCAGATTCTATTAAGTGTGCTCACACACACACGCGCACACACACACACACACACACACACACACACACACACACACACACACACACACACACACCCTGGGGCTTGAGCGAGGGCAGGACCAGCCACTCCCACTGTTCTATAGTTCCATGAAAAACACAGAGGGAGAGAGACACAGACAGAGAGAAGAAGAGAGAGAAAGGGAGGGAGGAGCGTAGCTGCGCTGAAGCCGAGCCCCTCTCTGCCTCAGCACGCAGAGTGGAGCAGACGGCAACAGCCACACAAACACACTCCCCTCTCAGTTACATGCACAGTCACACACATACCACACGCACACACCACCACCACCACCGCTGCCGCCGCCGCCGCCACCACCACACACACACACACACACACACACACACACACACACACCGACGGCTGCCAGGCGCAGTGGGAAGCAAGCCGTCAGGGAGAAAGCTTGAGAAGAAAGAGGGGGATTGCAGAGGGGAAGAGAAGAAAAGAGAAGAGAGTTGGAGGAGGCACCTTGTGGATCAGAAGGGATTTTCCTCTGTGTGAGTGCGCGTCTGGATAAGGCTATCTGCTTCTTCCTGAACGAGAGGAGTTTTTACTGAGGCTTTTTTCTCTTTTGCTCATCCTACACGCCGGGCTCCAGCGATATCTACCTATCTATCCCCGGAGCTTAACAAAAGAGGGAGGGAGTGAGAGAGAGAGTGAGAAAAAAAGGCAGTCACAGCTTCAGCTCCAGACCACCCTCTCTTCTCCTCCTCCTCCTCCTCCTCCTCCTCCTCCTCTCCAGCTCCACATCCATTTGTGAGTTCATCGCTGATTTAACTGTCTTGTGAGGATAGAGAAGAGGACAGCGTGTGTTCTCCGGGATACAGCCAAGCTCCCGGTGGGATCAGGGTCTCGTCTGGTGTGTGTGTGAGAGGGAGGAAGAACGAGACAGGGAAACGGATACACAGGAAGAGAGAAAGAGACGGGGAGAGACAAGAGTAAGAGACGCCGGAAAGCAAATTGAGGGGCATGTTCAGGGCAGCAGAGAAGAAAAAGAGTGAGTCGGATTTTTAGAGCGGAGAGTGCAAGGAACCGGCAACCGGATCCCATCCATTCCTCTCTCCACCTCCTCCTCCTCCTCCTCCTCCTCCTCCTCCTCCTCCTCCTCATCCTCTTCTTCTTCCCTCTCCTTTTAACCTCTCTCCTCTGTCCTGCTCTTCAATCCCCCCTATTGTTTCCCGTATTGCCTCCTACTATCCTTTCATATCTTCCTTTCCTCACCCTCCACCTCCTTCTCCCCCAGCCCCTTGTTTGCTGCCACTCCGGATTCTCTCTGTCTCTCTTTCTAGACCCACGGGAGGAATGGTTTTGTGAGGTTCCCTGTGAGCTCCCAGACAAGTAGACAGACTATAATCCCAAGTACTATCTGTCCTTCTATCCATCCCTTCCGCTGTGTGAGTTTATCAGACACACACCTCAGTAAGTGGAGCGCGTTCTCCCTCTGCATCCTCACCTCTTGGAAACAGTCGTCTGAAGGATCCAGGCCAGCCCCTCGGAGTGAACGTACCCCACCTGCGAGCTTCTATCTCCAGCCTCCAGGACCTTAAATTGGATTCCAGCTACATGGGAAAACGTTTGGAGCAGCAGCCAATGTACCCCCACTATACCTACTACTACCCCCACTATCTCCAGACCAAGGTAGGATGGTCAGCGAGGTTGACCTATTTTACTCCTCCAACTCAAAGAGAATAAACGTGTTTGTGTGTCGCAAAAACACATCAGTTTTTCAGCTTGTAACTGTCTCAAAGTCATCCTCCTTTTAATTAACTCTATATCTGTATCTATTGTCTCTTTAAAACTTGTGTCATGTTCCTCAATCTATGGACCAGGACCCTAAAAGGGGTCTAATCTTAGAAAAAGAGTCAGATTGTGTGTTGATAAGCAAGGAGAAGACCATAATTTACTCACTTTCAGTCCTATGGTGGAACTGCTTGAGCAAGCACCGAGATAGATGCCGGAATTGCCTCGCAAGACAGCTTGCTAAATGGCACCATGTCCCCTCTCCCCCATCTGTCTCTGAGGAAGGTGATATTGGTGTCACTCAGCTGGGTTTTTCCTTTTCCATCCACACTGAGCGCTTGACCCCATCCTCCCCTCTCCGACCCACCAGCTCCAAGTTCAAGTTCAGGGCATGAGGCCCACCCTTCCCTCAGCCCTTGTTTTCTCTCCTACTTTGTCCCTCTCGCACTCGTCCCGCCCCCTCTCAGTCAGTCAACCCCCCCACCACCCCACCCCCACCCCTCTACCCCTCCCTTCACTGGCCATCCACAACCCATACTCACCTAAGATTGCATGCTGTAGACGTGATGGATGGAACCTGATTTACTTACTCCGATTACCAGGAGTACAGAAAACTCAGCTCAGTCTTTTTCTTTGTTCTGTCAGTTTTGTTCCACTTCTCTTAGCAGCGCATGGCATGCATAGACAGATCCACACACACAAAATATTTCCCACTCTTGAGTCTTTTACCACCAAGAAGAGGAAAATGGATTGCTGAGGCCTGATCGATTGCTCCTGCATCATATCACCCAGCCCGCCATTCCCTTTGTCTGCTGTGATTCATTTGTTTTTTTCTTTAGTATGATAGTAAGTGTGAGGAGTTGGCAGGTTTGCTGCAATATTTAGTAAATCTGTACATGTCAGTAGGCAAGAGAGATGGAGACAGAAGCAAAGATAAAAGTGTAGGAGAGGGCTGCTATGAGAATAGAGAGATCATGCTATTGGGTGGACACGGTGTGGGAAGAACAGGTAAGATTGCTCCACTGTTAAAAATATGTTGAACCTTGAACCTGCAAGCTGCGGCTGCATTATGCTTTTGCAGACAAATGTCAACACAATGTGGAGTCCTATATACGGTTTCTTTCCCTACCTTCCAATCAAAATAATTTAATATGGCGCATTTGGCCAATTTCCAATCTGATATTTAAATGTATCTTCTTTTGACAGCTGCTATTGCACACAAGATATACCTGAGAGCACCCAAATAGCACTGCACCTCAACACTTAAATATTTTTTTATAAGATGACAAACTGTTAAAGTATAAATATCTCTTGCAATCACAACTGGTACAATCTCAAATCTGTCGTGTTGAAAGAAGCTGTTACTGTGGACGACAATTACTTTAAAGATGAAAGCTATAGTGATAGGCAAGCTGTAGTTTTGACATAATTATACTGTTAAATCTAATAAAAGTTTTTGATGAGAAGATCTTTTCAGTTCAGTCAAATTTAAGTCTCACTGATTCAGCTCATTCAAGTGCACGCTGACTAAAGTTGTGTTCATTGGCTTAAACACATCTACTGTAGCAGCTCTTCAGCTTTAATCCAGAAAATAAAATTAATATTTCCAATTAACTCTGGGATGCAATTGCAATGGTATTTGTAGCTGGCCGACATTACTGATTTATCTGCTGATCTCGGCGCTGCACACATTCACATCTGGGATGGGAGCTGTCTGATAATTTTAAGAATGTGCTCAAGATGAACAAACAGAGTCTGGAAACTGTTTGTTAATGCGCATAAGCAGCATCTCCAATGATGAGCACGCCTTTTTGTTTGCTAATCTGGAGGAGTAAATTCATGTCCGCTAGTGGATAATATAATGTTGTTTCTAAATTTCCCTTTAATGAAAAAAACAAAACTTCAATGATACATATGGTAATTGTCTCTTGGCAAATGTGATTTTTTTTTGTTTGTTTAATATATTTTCTTTGCTGAACAGAATTAATTAAAATTACAAAACCAGAATTCATTTTCTTGATAAATAATTTTTTTTAACAAATCATGCTTAGAAAAACTTTGACAGCCAGTGTTTTAGACAGCATTTTTATCATTAGTTTTGTGGCTGCATTAATACGGCATATTTAAACTTCTAAAACGAAATGTTGCCATTGCGTCAGATTTATAATGAACTTAAAATCGAATCTTATTCAATTTTCCAGCAGAAAGAAAGAAGCAGCATTTCTAATCAGCCCTGTCAGTGATATCCAAGAGCATCCAATAAAATTGTGTGATTTGTAGGTCCATTACACAGGATATTATGCCGTATGAACATGTATGTTAGATTAACTTCAACATTTGATGCACGTCTGTCACACCATTTTATATGCGCACATGTCACCATGTCAGACTGCTATCTCTTGTTCTATGATTTATCTCTATCAGTTCAAGGTCATCTAATTTCTCTCAAGTATCTGCAACAGGCATCTGGCCCAGACCATCACTTCATTCCTTACACTCCATCCATCCCTCCCTCCCACCAGCCCTCCCTCCCTCTCTCTGCTGTCAAGGTCAAATCAAATTGGATCCTACCTTCCCCAGTGTTCCCTCCCGGGCTGTGCCTGGTGTGTGTATGTGTATGTGTGTGTGTGTGTGTGTGTGTGTGTGTGTGTGTGTGTGTGTGTGTGTGTGTGTGTTCGCATATACATCCATAATAAAACCTGCATCTGTATGTCGACTTTGGATCCGTGACTGTACATGAGCGTGTAACTTTGTCAGTCATTGCGTGTGAGCGTGGACTGAATATATTTGCACACTTTTGTGTGTGGAGGGGCATCCTGTGGTAATGTGAGTGTGTGTCTGCGTGTGTGTGGCCTCTGAACAGTGACTCCCTTGCCTGACCCCATCTCAGTGCAGCTTGCTGTCATTAGAGCTCTCCGGGTCCCAGAAGAACAGTTGTGTGTGTGTGTGTGTGTGTGTGTGTGTGTGTGTGTGTGTGTGTGTGTGTGTGTGTGTGTGTGTGTGTGTGTGTGTGTGTGTGTGTGTGTGTGTGTGTGTGTGTGTGTGTGTGTGTGTCAGAGGCCCCAAAGAATAGCTCAGTTAGACATCTATATGGACCTTGACAACAGCCTAGTGTTTGATTGGCCTGTGCTGCTCTCTGACTTCAAATATGAGAAGTGTGTGTGTGCGTATGGGTGTGTGTAGATGTTGTGCAGGTGGTTTTCAGGCTCTTTGTGTACAATGGGCAAGAGCAGACAAAGATTTACCAGTTGTATTTATTATGTGGTTTGTTTTAGCTTTCTCTCTCTCTCTCTCTCGCTCTCTCTCGCTTTCTCTCTCTCTCTCTCTCTTTCTCTCTCTCTCTCTAACTGATCTGATTGGAGATGTAAATGACCTCTTATTAATCTTGATTCCAGAGAGTAGAGGCTCCCCTCTTGTGGAAATCAATCATGTGTGTGTATGTGCCCTGCCTTTCCTGCCTTACAATAGCAATCTTTAAACAGACACACACACTCACACAAGCACACACGCATGCACCATCTTCACACAAAGGCAGTTATGAAATGACTAGCTTAAACTAACAATGCTCAGCCAGATGACAGAGTGTGTGTAAATGTGCGGCTATTAAACAGAGAATGGCTCTTGCTCTGCCTCCGTAATGGGCTATAGGTACAGTTAGTGTACATTAGTAGGGGGTAGGGAGGGACAGCATGCCCTCTTGTGGCACTCAATCACGTCTGTAAGAGGGTTGCAGGGGATCAGGGGGAGGGTTAATGCAGAAGCAGCTGCATTGTTGCATGCTCTATGTGATTTGTTAAAATTCAGCCAGAGGGTGTATAGCTGGAGGGACAAGCTATAGCTCAAATCTATCATTCTTAAGTACAATCCAATGCTTGGAATTTTCTTAAATGCCTGTGTGAGCTAGTTTCAGTTATAGTATTGTTGATGCCCATTCTGTTGCTTAGAGTGCATGATTTGGTAATCATTTAGAAAGCATTATTTTTACATTTAGCAGGAAATCCAGTCTGTGAAATCTCTAATTGGAGCAAATGAAACTGCAAAACAAATTAGCTTGTGATTGTTTCTTTGACTTTTTGAGTATTTTCATGTGGTCGGGGTGAAGTGTGTCATCAAAGCAAATTTCACAGCTATAACAACAAAATCTGACATGTTGCTTTTCTTAGAAGTGGAAAAGTGGCATTCATGACATGGTTTTGACAAGGCAAATGCCTCTTGCTGCGCCCTCATTACATGCATTTGTTGTTTCCCACCATAAAACTACATATATGATCGAGTCAGACACTCTTCCTTATCTTCTAGTTATCACTCTTGTGGTACCTCCATCTCTACCCCTATGCCTTAATTTATCTTATCTCAAACAAGATTTTACATATCTATAAACTTGCCTATATATGAACTTTCATCTGTACGTGCATGCATGGAGATGTGTCTGAATGTAGTAGAGCTATTTAAGTTTTTTTTTAAATCTTTTTAGCCTCTGATGATGATTGACTGAGGATGTGAATCTTTGATGATAATCGTCAAGAGCAAGATAAGAGAGAAGCTTAAAGGGGGAAAAAAAGTCACATTATCAACCAGCCGATCATTAGTTTGCTGCAGATCAGTGTGCTAATATGCTCAGTGGCACACAAGAAGCTTTAATTAGGGTAATGAGAAACAGCATTCAGCTGATATCAAAGTAATGACACATGCGGACACGCCTGGACATCTAAATGGAATATTCCATCCCTTCAAAAATGAGCTTTTCACATTCAATTACTCTCTATTATGCACTAGATAAATGTGGTCAGTGGTTGGCTTAGCTGTGATAAGTAAACATCATAAAGGCAGGAGGGAAATAGGGGGACACACACACAGCATGGAGATACGCATGTGTAAACACAAAGAGTAAACCCAAGAAAAAAAAAAAGCTAAACTTATACACTGAGCATTTCTGTCCTCCCTTTCCTATCACTTCCTTCCTTCCTCCCTTGTTTCCTTCCAAGCTTGTGTTCCTCTTCTTGTCAAACATAAAGTATTTTGCCTTCGCAGAAACAGTGACCATAAATTATGCATCACACACACACACACACACACACACACACACACACACACACACACACACTCACTCACTCATACAAATACTGAATTGTGTGTAGCATGCAAGGTAAACAGAGGATATAGCGTTTATAGCACAACATGCATTCTGCTCATGCCTTGTTTCTCCTCGCACATCTGCCTGCCTTGTAGTAATACAACCGACAATATTATCATTTGCCTGTTGTTTAAGACCCAGCTATTCTGTTTGGATCTTAGCTCTCCCCTGTTATCATCAGATGCAAATGTAGAGAATAGAGCATAGCCTTACGTTGCCTCCTTTTAATGCCCTACCAACACTCTCACTCCCTCCTTACTTTGCTTTTTCTCTCTCTCTCATTGCCTGCCTCTCTCCCACTGTGTTCTGGGCTCTCTCACTTTCTCTCTCCTACCATCTGTTCAGTTTGCCGGGCCTGGGTAGTTTTTACTGCTTAAAAGGGACTCTCCTAACCACCCATATATGTCCATTTATTATTCTCCGTGTGCTGTTCTATTCTTGTCCCTGTACAGTAGCGGACGCTGACCAGTGCCTGCTTCGCTATGTTGAATAGGAGTGAAAGAGCTTCAGCGGGTCAGCGCATGCACAGAGGGGTGAGAGAGGCTCACCCCTGCCAGTTTTGTAATAGAAAATATGCGGAGGAGGGAGAGAGAGAACGAGGATAGAGGAGAAAAAGGGATGTGAAGGAGAGCACAGTGAGATATATCAAAAAGAGGAACAGATGGTGGCAGCAAAAAGAATTCTAAAGAAGAAAAAGGAGAGAGATAGAGATCCAAGGGGAAATAAAGAGTGATGCAGTGAAGGAGACAGAAGTTGTAGGCTGGGTCAGGGAATGATGGTGCTGCTGCATTTTTAATAGTTGGCCACTTTGTAGCGACCCTTGTCTAATGGATTCTCTGCCTCTTAAAAGCTCCTGTCAGAGCCCTCTACCTCAAACAGTTACACCACAGAAATTGCTGAGGGCTCCAGTAGTCCCAAGCACTTCCTGATAAAATGCCCAATGATCTAATATTGTCTGGCAGCAAACATAATTCCAGTTAGTATGCAGATGTTTTGGCAAATCATGTTCAGAGCTAAATTTACTAACAGGAAGCAAGTGAAGTACAGAGGGCTTAAAAAATTACTCGCACTGATAAAACAACTCTTGAGATGTGCAGCTTTGGCCATCGGTGCGCCGGCTAAGTGCCTGACAAAGACTTTAATGGTTGGATGAAAAGGGGGAGACAAAGAGCACAACCTCTAGCTGTTAGCTATTTTAGGTGTGTGTCAATGTGTAATTCAGTGCAGAGGGTATGCCCCCCGGCCATGAAGCTGATCTAGTTTCTGTACGTAGATAGGAGATTATGTCCAGGTTTTACAAATGCCTGTATCTCTGCATTATATGGACTGTGGCCATCATCTATGTAAATCATGAATGTTCTGACACCTCGCATCCATTCATTAGCAGAACAGAAAGATGAATACAGTGTTGAAAATGTTGATATTTCAGTACATGTACTTGATATGCAAGTACATGGTGTTAGAGGTGAATCACTGTTTTTGTGCACCCAGCCCAGCATTAAGCATTAAGCAGTACTTGTATACAGTTAGACTGTGTGTGGTTGTATAATTGTTTATCTTGTGATCCAGAAGTTCCCTGTCAAGTTCAGTAAGAGTTTTGATGTTTGACATTTGGCCAACATGGACAAAAAAAGTGAGCAAATGGTAAAAAAGCTGTAACTCAGAATGTATTTTATAAAATGATGTATCTCGGTTTTAGTGCTGAACCCCAGCCCACTTGAAGTTACAAAGTTCACTCACCTCCAGCATTCTGCAGAGTATACAGTTCTTGTTGTCCACGTCTCATTTCACCCAAATGTAAACTTTTCCTCTAGTTGAGTATTTATTAGTAAAGCAAACAATTTTTGAATTGCAAGATGTTGTTTTCTTACTGGAGTTTGAGGGTTTTCTAGCAATGTGATGCAGAATAAAAACGGAATTGTGTGGTTTGGTGAAAAAAGAAAAAGAAAAGTTATGATGGTGTCAGTAATCTTAAGAACTGTTCCTCTTCTGTTTACACAGAAGGTGGGCACGGACATGAGTCAGGTAGTGCATCTCACATGGGCAGATGTTGTCTGCATTTGTTACACCTACACCAAAACGTAATGACATTATGAATTTCATGATCTCCTCATTACACATAAATTAATTCCAGTGTAATTAAGTGCTTGTTTTGTTTCTTGATGAATACAATTATATTTTTCACAAAAGCCTGCAATATTATACTGTTCATCTAGTTTATACTTAACAACAGCTAGTCATCTCTAATGAATTTAGCATTTAATCAGCTCATTATGTGCATTCATCCATCCAACTACATATCCTGTTCATGGTCATCTGGGGTAAAAAGATGTTGAAAAAGTACAAATCTGTAAATCTGATGTTTCAGAAAAGAAACAAGAAAAGAAAATCTTCAAATCTTGAACACTAGATTTCATTCACACTTTTTCTTGTTTGAATATAAACAAGATACATTTCAATACTATGATTTCACATAACAAATATATATATGCAATTGAAATTATTCACCTCTAACACATGGACATTATTTGCATACATTCTGTGCATTAAATGCATGATGTCATTATTGCTATCAGTGTGGGGATTTGGTCGGTGCATGTATTATTTTCACTTTATGTGGGGTGGTTGGATGGTGGGGGTTTGTGCATTGGTGGGCGAGTGATACCTACACCAGGGACCAGAGAGATAATTGAAAGAATAGCCTCAGGGATTTCCCCCCCATATGTTGTTCCTTATCCTACTTAGCTGTTGCTTCCTTCTATCTCTCTCTCCTCTCTCTCTGCTCTCTTTCTAACTCTTACCTTTCTTGTATCTTTTACTATATCTATTCTTGTCTTAGGGCAGTGCAGGTAAGAAAAAATCCACCCCTGTATACCTTTGAATACCACTAGTGCTAGTGTAAATCGATCTGTGACCTTAAACACATACCAGTAATTTTGTCATTTACCCATCTCTCAGCTACTTTCACAGAATGCCTTTTAACATCCCCCAAAGAACTGGACCTGTTGAATTCAGCCATTTGTGGAGAGACTGATAGAGAGTAAAGAGAGAGTGGAGAGAATGTGAAAAAGACTCCACTGATTGTCTTTTGCTACATATCATGGAAGAAACCAGTTTCTGTAGAGTTGTAGCATGAGCTTGTATAATGTTTGTCCTTCTCTGGCAGCTGATAGGCCACACCTGATCTCAGTAAGAGCTCCACTCTTGTAAAGTAGAAGGCCAACGCGAGGGTCTTGTCACAAGAGCAACGAGTAACGAGTTAGTGCAGCGTGGTTTGCGAGGTCGCTACATAAACAAACATGTCTGATGACGCAGATGCGATTTGCAGTGCTCCATCAAATCTAAAATCTAAACTTCGGAAGACGTTTCGATTCTATGGGAAGGAAGGGAAGTTGGACAAAAGTTCAGCAGTAGCACAACAGATCTTAACACTCGCCTGGTAAGGTGGCATGGTGACACAAGCAGGCAAACGAGAAGTGTGTGGATCCTAACACAGCTAGCACAAGCAAGAACATGCAAGACACAGATATTCAAAACTTTCCAGCCACAACACTGCAAGGTCTAAGGTAATCACGGCAGAAAGTATTTTTTGTCTGTGTCCATTGGAAAAGCACTAAACACAATGACTAAAATGATACATTTGTCTTCCATTTTTTTCTCATGCCTTAAAGAAAAAAAAAATACTTGTGATTCCCTGATATTTTATAAAATATATGTATTTGAAAGTCACTTTTCTAGAATCTAAAATTTTAGAATGGAAGAAAATGTCTACATTAAAAGAATGTTAACAACTTCAGAGAATGCATCGTATCGCAGTAAATTGTTCCATATCAAAATAAATCGTCCCTAAATTGTATCATAGCCAACGTATCTAGATACGTATCGGATTGTTTTAGAAGGGAGAGATGTGTACCACGGTCTGCCATTACAGTAAATGTATTACTAGTTATTACAGAGGTTGGTGTATACACTAGAGTTAGCAAGTGTACTGGATACCTTGGCAGAGCTCCACAAACAAAACTCAAGTATTTCAATTAATAAAATAAATAAATGCTGGATTATGTGCACAATATGTACAATATGGCGTGATCATGTACAGTACGTCTGACTAGTGTTGTGGTGTTGCTATCAGTGGGTGAAATCTGATGCTGAACTATACTGAAGTCCAAACCTGTGCCGTAGGTATCAACTATAGAACTCCAGTTAACCCTTGACGGCAACTGCAAATCCAGCTTGAGCCCTTAGGGTTAGATTTAGGCTGTCTACAGTGAAATAAAGTCATAGAGCTCATCATTACATCCCTGCATTTTATACAATTTTGCTTTGCCAACACTTACAGTAAACCTTAAAGCCCACAAAATAAATCCTGGTATTTACAGGGATTTCCTTTTCTGGGCCATATAACTGCTGGACACTAGGAATCTAAGTCTGAATGCATGTCTGTGCTGAAAATTAATGTATATACTGGAAGAAATTTGACACCTCTTAACATCATCTAACCACATTAAAGTTGTTAACAAAGTGCACAGTCTGTAACCAAAAGATAAAATATGCAGGATGTTTAACAAAAACTGGTAGTTTGATCAGAAAAGCAAGCCTCCATCCCCCAAGATTCCAGAGAGGCATCCAACCAGTGAACACACCCTCTACACCAACAGCTCCAAACAACTGGATGAAATCCTCTCCAAAATGGCTCCATGTGTAGAATTCTCCGTTAATGTAAGTGTATACTGTGATAATTTCAGCTCAGCACTAAAAGAGGTCCTCATATTTCCAGTAGAACCACTTAAACATGTAAGATGATGTGCCAGAAAAGAGATGATCAATATTCTTTATGCTTGGCATTGTGTACTCAAAGAAGTGTATTTCTAAAAGATATTGCATTAGATTTTTTAATATTATTTTATTTAAACCTTATAAAACAAATATCCTCTCATTCATAATAAAGAATAACGCAATTATAGATAAATCACAGAAAAGAAAAGAATGATGCATTCCTGAGAAGCATAAACCCCCTGGAAAATATTCAACCCTAGCGCACACTGCCTGCTCCTCGATACTCCAGGTCTCACCTTACTGGCTGCTAACTACTGATAGTGTTTAAATCCGTGTCACTTAAGAGTACTAGGGAGAAGACGAGATGCAGTTTTTGTGCCCAGCAGCACCAGTAGGACAGCTCCAAGTGTGAACAAACTCTGGTGCTCGACCTCTGTACTCCTTCTTTCTCAGTCTGATAGGAATATTTAAAGAAAACGCAGTTAAACTCTATAAAACTGCCACAGTGTTTGCCCTTACAGACAGTTTTAGCTGGGTTACAGACACACTCTTGTCCCTGAGCCAGAGGTGGCTGGCTGGGCCAAACATCTCCTATTCCCTGCTAATGAAATCCTGAATAAAACCCTCCCTGCTCTGCTTGATCCCTCACACACACGATTGCACAAGTACAAACACACAAACACAGACACCCACTCTCCAGGGGTCTTGAACGCACAAACGCATGCACGCACACACACACAAACACACACAGAACTCACAGAACCCCCGCGGTCCCAGCCGGGGATTATCCTAGGAAACCACTCCTTTTGTTGGGCCCCAGTCAAATTACTTTTCAGAGCTCTCATGCTTTTATCAAAGCTGTCTACGTAACTGTGTGCGTGTGCGTGTGCGTGTGCGTGTGTGCGTGCGTGCGTGCGTGCGTGCGTGCGTGGACATGCATATTAAGGCAGTCCAAACATAGGCTCTTGCTGATTGCAGGGGGCACATCCAAAGTGAATGGTCACTAATGACACTTGAAAGTAAGCTGTTTATATTGACTTCTGTTTGTGTGTGTGTGTGTGTGTGTGTGTGTGTGCGTGTGTGAGAGAGAGAGAAAGCGATTGCATGTGTGTGTACTGTATGCCAGTGATTTTCTTAAGATAGTATAACACCAAATCACCATGTTGCATTGTATGTTGGCAGGCTGGTCTGGCATATATGAATAAATATACAGATACTTATAAACGAGAACGTGCTTAAAGTTGCACTTCCTGTAGGCCTGCTGCTCCTTGGACTCCACCCCCTCTGGTAAAGAAATATTTGGTATTTCTGCACGACTGTCACTGCATAGCTGTCACTCACTGGAAGAACAGCAGGACATCCAAACGCATAAAACAACCTACGTTGCGTTTATCTTCTCCTCTTAATCTTCTTCCTTTTAACTATGAAATCAATCTTTCCTTAACCATAACCAAGTACTTTTAGTTGTCCAAACATAATCAAACTTGATCATGGGCAGATCAGGAAAATGCTTATCTGTGTTGATTTTTGGACCGGCAGTATGCCTTTTTTGTTCTTTAGGTATGAGAACTTGCTGACTGAATCAGTATACATGGAGTTCTGGGAGACCTCTGCGATGACTGCCAATGTATAGTCATACTTTTGTTCAGTGGATAATAATTTTCTGGGGTACCAACTCTCAGCCTGGGCAGCGGCCAACTCAGTTGACTGGGCACAGATTGTTAAGCTACATTCAGCTTCTATTCATTCACACTACTGGCTCTCCTTAGAGACTACTCGTCTTTTTCAAAGTTGTGTGAGAGTGTGTTGAGTGTGTTTCAGTGTGTGTGTGTGTGTGTGTGTGTGTGTGAGAGAGAGAGAGATGTGGGATTGTGCGCAGAGACATGAGGCGAGGGTGCCAACGTGAGAGATAAACAGAGCCTAACAACGAAGGAGGAGAAGGAAAGCGGGTGCTCGTGCGCATGTGTACGTGTGTCGAGGGTGCAAACTAGCTTTGTAGCTCTCAGTGAAGTGTTGATTTAAGTGGAAGTGGAGGGAGGAGATGGGATAAAAGGCCTGACTAGATTAGGCTGGCACACACTACTGAGGCGTGCTGCACTGCCTGGCCTTTCAGCCGCACTCTGTGCTGAGTGTGTGTGTCTGAGAGACTCGTGCAACAACGTTTAGGACGTTGGAATGGAGGTGTGCAAGTGCTGAACGCAGTGTTGCTGATTTTGGTGCAGCTTTACTATAAAGCAGCAGATTAACAGAGCCACCACAGCCACTGTAACACTCATATATATGTGCTGGACATAATGTATGTTACTTCTGTGAAGTGCCATTGTGAAGGGGAAGGTAAGGAGGTTTTACAGTGTTATCCACAGTTCTGTATGTCTCAAATGTCCCCGGATTCTTTATCTCTTTGAAGGAGATGGAAAATAGATTAGACATTGCAGCTGTTGTTTTCATTTTTTATTTCTTTTAATATACTTATAACCTCTACCAGTAGGAGGTTGAATTACTGCATATTCAAGCTCCCCCATCCAGACACCCAACTGTTTAAAGTCAAGTTAGTCTCCAACAATAATAGTTCATTGGCTAAGTCGCTCGCAAGAACTGTCTTTCCGTGTTAGTCTCTCTGTGTGTAGGAGACTGACAGTTGAGGGTAAAAATAACATTTTAAAGTGGTTTTAAATGCTTGAGGTGTGCTTGATTTAACTTGAACAGACAACGTAACAGCTTCAAAAGTGGTAACACTGCTTGTAAAATTTGACAAGTCATCCGCCCTCTTGCTTTTTCAAATATTGAATACGTATTCCCCTGCTTTTCAGCCAAGGTTTAAAGAGCAGCAGAAGCTCTCTTCTTATTAACAAGGTGCTTGTGCAGTAAGGTTTAACAATCACTGGGCCTTTATTGTTAACAAAACAGTGCTTAAGACACAGTTGAATGAGTAGGAGAGAAGGAGTTGTCACATTTTGGCAACAGCAAGGTGAGAGTTAACTGAATCCACTGCTAAATAGTACATACTGTAATAATTCACTTCTGTTCGCCTCTGTTCAGCGCTGCTCGAACTGCACCACCCTCCTGTCATTTGTGCTGAACCAGATGAGACAGAGACATTATTCTGCTACTTGTAGTACAGCAGCAATCTGCATATTTCATTGATTTAACTTCCTGTATGAATAATTAATGCCCTGGGAGGCAGTATATCCATGTGCATGTATGTTTGCATCCTTGTATGCACATGCTCAGTGGAAGAGCCGCGTATGTAGTGCATAGCTAATGTGTGCCTTTATAGGCTTGCTTAGTATGCGTGTACATGTGGCTGCATTTGTGTTTGTCATGTTGATTCAAGTTCATTAAAACATACTTTGTACATTAAGATGATGTTCCTTATGCAGTATGTGCTACAGGGCATCAGCACAGAAATACTAGAGTACATTAAGAGTATTTTCTTATCAAAGCTTGACATTTTTCTTGGACTAATGGATTTGTGTCTGAGGGTCCCTGCTGTCATTTGTACTGTTTTTGGGTTGACCTATGACTCAGGGTGACTGATTCATTCCATTACTACTGACAGTGGCTGAGCTGTACTGGATTTCCCAAACCATCTTATTACTAACATCACAGTATTCTGTAATCCTATAGTCTTTTCTGTTAATCTCAATCTATAATGCTGTCTTTATCTCTTCTTCCTGTTCTTATTTAGTCTTCTCCACTCGCCTGATGGTTTATTCCTGAGCAAATAACAAATGCATTGCCTTTTTTAGAGAAATTCTGATACATTGCGGTTCACAAAATCCATTGCCCAAAATCATCCCTAGTGCCTGAATCCTATTTGTTTCAGTTTTTTCTCCCAGATAAGCAGCAGCTGATACATGCAGTACCTAATGTATGACATTGCCACTTTTATAGCTTTATTATAATCCCATTATTTTTATTTTCTGGACAGCAGTGTGTCCTGAACCCCCTCTGCCCCATAACTAAATTAGTCTGCCTTTCTTCCTTTAGCTGATATCTCATTATTTGACAGTTTTTAAATAAGCCCTCGCTACAGGTTCAGGTCTTCTAACAATAACATAAAATTACAGAAGTAATACACTCACATACCATTTTATTTCGACTGTAAAAGCTCAGACACATGCAGGTGTATATGATATGTACAGCAACTATTTGCATGTAATAAAATCATGTATACACATACACACACAAGGCAACTGTCAACTGCTAGATAACATGCAGGAGAGGCTGTGCACCACTGTGACGGAAAGTACTATAAGTCGCTCTCTTACCAATACCAACCCTGGAATTATCCTCTCAGCAGAGGTCTCTCTCAGTCCTCCCTCTCTTTCTAAAGAACATATCACTAAGGTGGGGGACCCACCTGCATAAAAGGCATACAATAAAGAATATTATTTTTGTTCTGTAGAGAATATAAAGAGAATGCAGATGTAGCCTGATGATATTGTTTTCAGTCTGACAGCATGGCTAAGTTTGCCACCAGTTTCCCCTCCAACATTTGGAGTGTCTAATGTCCAGTATTTTTTGCAGTAGTTAAATTGATCAAACTGATGACGGAATTTTACGCTTTATCTCAGTAGTGCTGAAGTGGATTAGATACTAAGAAGACAGAGGTGATACTGAGACCAATCTTCCTGTTGCACTGCAGTAAGTTGATCCAAAGGATTATTTTCAAAAAGTCAATGTATTCCGCTAATGGATATCTCTTGTTATGGGGTACCGTCCAGAACCAAATCAGCTTCTAATATTATATAATGAAACTGTGATCTCCCACTTGAGCCTTAAGCTCAACTCATAGTCACAAAGACACTAAAGTGGAGCAGGCCCAGGTGGTGTCGGTTACAGTCTTGAGGAGGTGTCTGGTGGATTTGTGGACAACCACAAATTATGCTATAGGTAAAAGAAAAAACGTTGAAGCACAGCAGCAGAGGGGAGGCAGAGGAAATAAAGTAGAAGATCAGAGTGAAGGGGGACAAAGGCACAAATACGACAGACAGGAGAAGAAATGGGGGCGGAGGAAAATATAAAGAGCTTTTAAAGTAAGCGGAGAGTTGTTTGGATCAAAGATCTACTGACTCCCTGGTATACGAATCCCCACCTCATTCAAGTGTGTCCAGCAGAGTCAGTTGCTGACGTACACTGAACTTTTTCAAATCCATGTGTCACTTTCCCATCCTGGATAATATATCCTCTTCGGTATTCACTCTAATTGCTCCAGGCACTCCTCTGACTTCTCTCTGAAATATATACATTCAGAGCTATATTGCAAGGGCACTACAGATCTTAATATTGCTCTTTTTATTATTTTGTGCTTTTGGTTCCCTTGCCCAAGAAAGGTTATTCACATTCTAGACTGCAAAAACTGTAAAAAAAATAAAATTATGGAATTATACACTACATAACATGACTCAGACAAGACAGCGCGTCACACGGAAAGCTGGAATACGGTCATACAGATTTCAAAACATACAATCTAGACTTCACAACAGTCAATCAGAGACAGGAAGTCCAGTCGAATTACAGATTGAGTGGCAAACCCAAGAGGAAGGGAAATGGGGCTGACAAAAGTGGAGAGAAAGCAACAGAGGCAGACTCTTGCTTTCCTCCAAAGTACCGCCACAAGCTGTTGGTCTTTGTCTGCCAACCTAGCTCAACTTCCCAGCCATAGATAAACTGTGTGTGTGTGTGTGTGTGTGTGTGTGTGTGTGTGTGTGTGTGTGTGTGTGTGTGTGTGTGTGTGTGTGTGTGTGTGTGTGTGTGTGTGTGTGTGTGTGTGTAATTCATAATCTTAGCCAAATCAAGATCTCGAGATTATCATGACCAAAGGCACAGGAGAGGAAGAGAGGAAGAAAGGGAACAGAAGGGAGAAGGAGAAGTGTCAATATAGGAAAGAATATTTAGCAAGCATATATAAATGCAATTACAGGTTACAAAGCAAAAACTAGTTTATATTCACCCCACACTTACCTGTATGCACCAGCGTGTGTTCACATACACATTCCCACAGGCTCCCTGTGTATAACTCTCTCTTTCCTCTTTTTCTCTGTCTCCTTTCAATGGCTCCCTCCCTTCCTCTTTTACTTTCAAGGAAGGGTAATCCCTCTTGTAGCTAATGTGCTGTGACATTTCATGGTACAATAGGATTTGGGAGACACTATGTATTCTCATGGTGCTGGGGTTTGGCTGATAACCTCGCTGTCTGGGTGATTTTGGACTGCAGCAACTCTTGGACTAGTTTTTATCTCATTTTGGAAATCTAATTCTCAAGGTGGAAATGCAGTTCACAATAATGCAGACTCTGAGGTGACTCTTGAAGAGTTATTGGTAAACCTCACTGCATACAGTCACACAACATCTCAAATAAAAAAAAAATTAAAAACTATTTATTAGATCTGATTCATGGATTTAATATGGCATCAGCTGCCGTGACAAATTAATGTTTTTCTGAGTGGCATCACCGGTGACAGCTAATAAACCCATTATTCTTACTGAGTGGTATTTGTTTACACATGCTATTGGATGCCCTTGCCTTTGTGAAAGTGCATTGTAAAGTTTTTAACATTTGACAGAGTGTAAAAGAACGTCAAGGTTCTTGCCTGCAGGATTATTTGGCAGAGAAAAGGATAGGGTATTTCCATGTTTTACTAACTGTAGCAACAGAAGATATGCTGACACCAAGGATGGGTTACCCACCCATATTTTCTATTGTTGCAGTTTTGCAATAGTTTAATTAGTTACCACCAAAATGCATACAGAAAAGGAAAAAACAAACCCTTTCACCACATTCATGAAGTAGATTTTTAGTTGAAAGTTAATTTTTTAAAGTGTAGTTTATTTATATTTTTATTTATTTATTTCAGAAATCCGATTCTTCTGTCTTCTGCAGTTCCCACGGGTCTGTCCCATACTGTCCCATACTTATGACATAATCCTGGCACTGATAATTCAACATACAATACAACTAAACATTTTCATCTTTCTTTTGAGGGGCTGCAGAGAGGCAGTCGGACAAAAGTTGATCCAGTTCTCCTTTTGACTCGATTTCATTGATCAGGCAAGCTGTAACTTTAACAACTAAGTTATTAATGTAAAATATGATTGGAGCTGGACAGAATTTTATATAAAGGCAGAGTCTTGGTGTATGAGAAGCGATATGATACAGATAGCAGGGTTTCCCTTTGGATCAGCTGAAGGCTGAAGTGCTTATCTCACCAACAGAGCTGATGTGTGAGGATAGGATATGGGGGCAGTAAATGTGCTCATCAACCTTCAGGCACAGATATAATGCTGCCAGAGTGCCTTCAGGTGGACAGTGCTTAGTGACGGCAAAGTTAGATGGGATAAATGTTAAATACTTTACATGACATTTATTCAGTGTGCCTGAATGTGCAATGCGCATTAGCACACTGTTCAATCTTCTACATACTTAATCTTTTTATTCTTCTTCCGTTTCGGCGTGTAGCTAGTTACGCAGCTTGGCCAGCACATACAATTTCCAAATAAAATTACAGAAAGTAAATGTATCTTAACTAGAAACTGAGGATGAGGCTGGTCCTTCAAAATAAAGTCCCCATATAATAACTATGTTTAACAGGAATCTACCAAGCATTCAGGCGCACTCAAAATCTCTTGAGAAATGTTCTAGTTGTTGATTATACTTTTTAGTTTGCTCAAACAAAGAAGAATGCGTAATGGAAACCAATAAGAGCATGAGAAACATACAAACTAATAAGGATTAATAAAGGGAAGATGTTGCCCTTAGTTATGTACCTCTTGCCTTTAACTCTACATTCCCCTGATTCAGCTCCCCATAAATGGTCTTTTAAATCTTTTTTGTACCGTACTGCGAGGCGCCAGCACCTCACCCTGAAAGGCATCTTACAGGTTACAGAACAAGCAGACAAAACTCTGAACACAATTTGCTGACTCCTAGTTGCTTTACAACACAAAACTGAAGCAGTTAAGACATGTGTGAGGCATACGCTGGACACATCATTTCTTCTGTTGCTGAAAAATACATTCTGCTTACACTGATAGAATTAAATACACAGTTGCTATACACACACAGTTCTTTTCAAGCTCAAATTTAAAACTGCTGCAAGTTAACTATTTTTCAAAGAATCAGAACGTTCTCATTTTCCCCACTGATACCTGTGCACATCTTAAACTGCAAAAGGGCTTTTGAATAACTCATATTGGCACAGAGCTCCATAAAAAAGGCTCCTCCTGTATTGAAAAATTATAATAAATTGTGGTAATGAGGCTATCACATGACAATGACAATGACTCGCCCTGCATATTGTTCCCTGATTATTCAAACCGCAGTGATGCCTTGAGTCCTGAAAAGGCAAATTCAATTCACGACCTGTTGTTTTCCTCTGCGCCAAGTCAAGCCGTAAATAATCAAATGAATGACTTTAATCCAAGTCATGCAGAAGCCCCTGATGCTGCACAGAATGCCTTTCTCAGCTAAATGCAGATTACAGCTGAAGTGAGCCGAGTGTTTATCTAGCTAACAACCGTGCGAGGGGACTAACGTCTTGTCGCTTTGATTTGCCGTAAGATTTGTTTTGAGAGCGTGACAGCGAGTGGAGACAGACAGAAGCTGAGAAGTGTCACGCCCAGATCCATGAGACGGGGGTTGGCAGGCCTGCTATTGCTGTTTTGGCTGACTGTGTTATACCTGGAGGGAACTCGGCGCTGCCACCGCTACACTGTATCCAATTTAGCTGGAGCACAGCTGCTCAGAGGCTCCCCGAGGTGTGTGTGTATGTGTGTTTCAGGATTAAGCCACACCACCAATTAAAGCCTCAGACTGGTTTTTAAAGGATAAATTATTAACAGCAGAAGTGACCTCTCTGGTGGCCTTTCCTCGCTTCTCTGCTATTCTCTTCTCGTCTTCTCTCCAGCCTTCCTTTACTTTCGTCAAACTTGCCTCCTCTCCCTCACAAACGTCTTCTTTTTCAAGGAAAGGTTTTGCAAGAAAAGGTCCTTGCATCTATTATTATTCTCTGTAGTACCTTTAGTTATACTATTTACCACTCGCTGTCCTTGGTACAACATCTAAACAAATATGATGGATTTCATTTTTTTAATGCTTTGATAAATTCTAGTTTAGAATTTAAAGGAAAAAGAAAGTCTGGTTGTATGTTTTTGAGTGTAGGCCTACATAAACTTGTAATTCAGAATCTAAACTCTCATCTTCTCACGAGGCAGAAGAGAACAGCAAAAGATAGGGACATGTTCTATCAGCAAAGAAAAAGCAAGAAAGATTTCTTTCTGTTTACTCCATTGCCTCTCCCTAACTTGTGTCTGTGATATTTCTGTTTCAAGATGTGTTTTCCCTCACTGAATACTTTGGTATATTTATGCCTCCAGGATACAGTTGGGCTTGATTGTTGCTCTATGCAGCTGCATTCCCCCTTTTCTCCCTGTGCTCAATAGCAAAAGCATGTTAGCCGGTAATGGATACTTTTAACCTTTTCCAGGTAATTTGATCAGGCCTTTAAATCAATCCAAGCACACACACACACTGTCTGATCGGTGAATACATCGAGTGCTGCTTTCACTGCTCAGCCATTGTGTTTTCAAATGGACGAACCATGTCTCTTCTCTGATTTGATGAATGGTTCAATACTGGATTCTGAATTATAAATGTGAGCTGCTGTGTATCATCTCTCACAGGGACAAAAGAGGAGTGAGAGTTGAAATGGTTTTGAGACCTAAATGTATTAAACACCGGGGCTACTTTATGCTGCCATTCAGTATTCCAGCAAATAGAATTTCCTGTGGAAAATGGTGTGGCATCCCCTAACTATATTATACTGGCCCAGTGGCTCGTCATAATCCACATGCAATTTGTTTTGGCAGTTGTCTCTATTAACATACTGTTGGAACACAGTACATAGGATATCATTTTCAACAGTAAAGTCTATAGGGTGGAGGTGCATTTAGGAAATCAAAGTGTAAAATGATTAGGCCTAACTCGTATCATGTGTGTCTTTACTTTATTTAGGCTAGTCTGGCTAGCTGTGTTATGTATTTCTCTCTTCCACATTTTTCTTACATGTTTCAGTCTAATCTTCCACCTGAGAAATAAAAAAACATAATGATTTGATTGAACTCTACCTTTGGTACCTTGCCCTATTATGGATTTTGCCTCT
Organism: Dicentrarchus labrax; assembly: GCF_905237075.1. Classification (NCBI taxonomy): domain Eukaryota; kingdom Metazoa; phylum Chordata; class Actinopteri; family Moronidae; genus Dicentrarchus; species Dicentrarchus labrax. The sequence goes on along the minus strand of NW_026136707.1, from coordinate 18,439,114 downwards.
AGATATCCTCAGGTCATCATCTGATCTCAGTCAGCAGGCTTGGATATTGCTCAATATGTTCTTCGAGTCTGATCTTTTCCTCTCTCCCACCATCCCTCTCTCATTCTATGCCTCTCTCGTCCGCTCTCTTTCCCTGAATATTTGCTCTCCTCAGATTTGATGAAGGAATTTAATTAGAGCGGAGAGAGAGAAACAAGAAGGAACGAGGGATGCAGTGAAGGAAGGAAGCAGAGTAATAATGAATGGTCAGTGACCCTGAGAGCAGACAAGGTAAAGATAAGTGTGGTTAAATCAGACCTGGTCGATCTGAAGGAGCGAGCCATATTGAACCTTGTTACTACATCAGAGGAGATTGTATATAGATGTAATGGTGATGTTGCGACATTGCTTTACTTACAAGTGAAATTACTGGTGAATGCTGAAGTACCAGTGCAGAATCATATGAGCTGAGTAAGTCAGTGAGACGACCTTAAACAGGAGTTCTTGTTTACAGTGTTTTCATATGACTGCCATTAACATAGATTATGTGAGATAGAATACATCAGCCTTGGATTTGTTTTAGAGGACAGTTCAGCTGTGTCCTGTTGTTAAGTGCAAACACACAGTTACAGTTGTAGGGAGATGGATGTGTATTTATATATTTTGGAAATTCTTAGATAAGAGATTTCAAAGAATTGAATGATTCCCAAGAGTTCAGAGGGGTTATTACCAAGTAGATTTTCACATACAAGGAATTTGCTTTGGTGTATTGGTGCATAACAATAATACACATAGATGAAAAAATATAAATAAAGATGAAAGCAAGTAAGGCAAGTCAAGAAGCATAAATAGGAATTAGAAAACTGACTAACAATTATCTCACTATTATTTAATTGAAACAGCTGTGCAAGAGATGTCAAGAGAGTCCAAAAGATGTGAGTTAATGTAACACATAGAGATTCAGGTATGCAAACTTTGGCCAGCATAAGAGTCAGTGCAGGGTCCTGGACCCTGTTGAACCACAATCTTACCTGCTCGCCTCAGGGTCTTGGAGGGATGATCACCTTCTCAGCAGAGTGAATGATAGGCTGCAGCCTTGTCCTTGGCAGTGGTGCAACACCATAGTCTTTAGCAGGTATAACTTATTCAACTGCCACAGGAAGTACATCCTCTTTTGAGGAGGGAGCTCATTAAGTTGTAGTTTTTCCTGAGTTTGCTAGCTAATTTTTTGCCACTGTATGGTCTGTCACTTGGTTGGACAGTGGGCCTACAACTGTGGCCCAGGACTAAAATATCGTGCTTTTTTAAAAGTTATATGTTATATGTCACCTGCAGCCCTACTTTATGTTGAGTGCTAACTATAACATCTTTGCATGCTAACAAAAGGTTAGTACTGTTGTTGAGCATGTTAGCATGCTGACATTAGCTTTTAGCTCAAAGTACTCCTCACAGAGCTGGTAACATGGCAGTAGACTCTTAGTCTTGTTATACTGACAGGTTAATCTAAAGTCTCCACTTATGTTTGAAGTGAGTGGTCTGGTACATGAGGTTGAAGGGCATTTATTTGGGGTTTTTTTTTGTTTTTGTTGTGTGTGTGTGTGTGTGTGTGTGTGTGTGTGTGTGTGTGTGTATTATGCTGCCGCCTAGAAAATGTAATGGTTCATTTCAAAGGGTTTGTCCTGGTACACAATATATTTGAACAGCAGTATTAACCAATGTGAGGTAATATAGCAGTGACCCTACTGTGCTTTTTCATCATTTCCATCTCGGCAACATTCTTTCACATCGCAGAATCTATTCACCAACACCTGATATTATTGCTTAGCTGCCTGGTCCAGTCACCATTCCCATTTTCTGTCCCTGTTTCTGCCTCATATGCCCACATAATATACTGTATGTCACGACCGCGATGTCGCTAGGCTTTGAATGGAGACATTTAAGAGTAGACCCCCCAACTCCCCAACATACAAGCACACACACACACACACACCTGCCAATTGCTATTTTCATTTTCATTGTTACTGTGAGAAGACAAACCCAGCACACAAGTGCGTGCAGCCGCACACACAGGGACACACACACACGCCAGTTCCTATCTGTTCAGCTTCTCATTGTTGCCGTGGAGAAACATTATTCTGTCTGCACACTTATTCTATAGTCTCCATTCTTTGACCCGCTATATAAGCATTCTGTCTTATTCTTACGCCCTCTTATTCTGATGGTAATTTGACTGCCTGAAAGGACTGGCAGAGGATTGTTCTGTCTCATTCAACAAAATACGGTAAAAAGTCATTCCTGGGATTAAAAAAAGCTCCGCGGTGGATTTCCAGGGCTCTGTTGTCATCTCTGCAGTTGCCCGTCGGCCCTCGTTCATATGCTAATGAGCCAGAGCTTGATTGTTTCCTCATATTTTAATCTCCTGCACGGTGTTGGAGGAGAGGGGGGCAGCAGATAGGAAGAGTGTGAGTACGAGGAAGAGATGAGACGAGAGGAAAAAAGAGATGATGGACTGGGGAAAAGAAGAGGGGGCAGAGGCTGTGGACAGCTGAGGAACGGAGAGGAGGAGAAAGACGAGGAGACAGTTATGTAGGAAGAGGAGAAAAGCAAAATGTTTGACTGGAACAGTGAAGAGATGAGGGACGCGAAAAGGCAGGATGATATTATTAATATGCAAGGCGGAGACGATAAGATAAAGATAGATAGAAGTGCTGTTGGGTGATAAGCGGCAGGTAGGAATATACAGTTCACCTTATAAGGATACATTGGCAATGACAAAGACCTGGAGCTACTGCTGTTAATACTCTGCAATAGTCAACATAGCTTCATTTTAAACTTTGAAGGGAGTCACTGAAGAACAATGAAATCTCCATACTCCTTTCCTATATAGGTCTGTATATAACCAATCACAAACCCAGTCTGCTGCCGCTCATCGTGCATACTGCAGGGTAGAGACACTGACCAAAGGGCAATGAGAGGAGGAGCGAGAGAGACTTTCTTGAATAAACTAACGTGTCATTTGCATAAATATACATAATAAAAGAGCTTTGTGCAAAGCTCCTCTTCAATATGCATGTTTTTTTCCCCTTTTTGTAACTTGCATGCTAGAGGTCATGCAATTAAGAAGGAAGAATGTAGCATATGTTTTTTTTTTTTTTGGAATATACTCAGAGAGGAGGAGGAAAAATCACCGGGGTGGGTTTTGAAGTATAATGCAGTGGAATGCTTTTTCTTGGACGTCACTCAGGAAGGGTTTTACTTTTAGAAAGAGAGAACAAGGTCAGCCGCTTTGTTGTAGTTCGATTACTTACTGTGATTGTTGCAGACAGCAAAGGCAGCACATATGCAAGAAAATAACTTTGTGACTTGAGCCAACATATTCATAGTACATTTGTTCAACATGGGATATGTGCATTAGCAGACTTGTGGTTAGGAAAAGTAAGAAAAATCTGTACTTGGCCATCAAGCCAGTGAGGTCTTTTAACCTGAAAAAAACTGAATTTAATAGGTGGTTGTACACATGGACTATAGCTTTTTGTGTTGCTCTTTTCAGGGACACTGTTCCTGGCCAGGTATATCTTAGGTCACGATCTGAAATACATCTACTACATTTATTCCATCTCAGAAGTGGGCACTCATTTTCTGCAACTTGCAGCTCCATATCTAATAGCAGAGCAGTATAATGTGCTTAACATCTGCGTCTCCTTGTTTGAGAGTACACTTCAATTCTGTACATTCACAAGCTTGAATCTCTGACCATGTATCGTTTGACATCAACCCGTCTTCAACCAGCCTCTTCTTGCTGTGTGCCAAGTGGTTTTAGAGTTGACTGACTTTGATACAAATATGTGTAAAAATTGCACCAACAGTTACGCAATTGAAGCTCTAGAATCAATCACATTATGGGAACACACACATACAGAATATGCCCAAATGTAGACGCAGTTGTTGCTCAACCTCATGCACACACACACACACACACACACACACACACACAAACACACACACACACACAAACAAGCACAGCCTTGACCCAAAGAACAATAGCCTTGCAGCTTAATGCAGATTCATATCAATCTCCAGTTAAACAGCTTGCCTGTAAACTCACACATGGGTGCAGGCCTCCCCTCTCTCTGACCTGATCAAAAACACAGCCACAGGAATTTGCTGAGAGTTCAGCAATTCACCACAGTCTCTCCATCATCTCCTTATCTCCCAGCAGGTCAGACAGTACCAAGCCCAAACTGGATGTCCCCCTGGGATGTTTGTGCAACTTGTTTATGACAGCCCAAGTGTTGTTGATGCTGTTGTTGCTGATGTTAACAAGAGAGATAGAGAGGTAGACTGCTGGAACACGGTGTTCCACTGGGAAGCAACCTAGACGACCTGATCTTCCGAGGAGACAGAGAGAAACGGGGAAGGAGACGTTTGGGAAGAGGACTGGGAGAGTGATGAGAGAGGAGAGGAAATTAGGGGAGAGGTGAGAGATAAACAAGAATTCCATAGAGAATGAAAGTGGAAGTACATGAAATGTAATGGCGGATAGATGAACAGACAGCATACAAGTGCAAAATGAGAGATCTGCATTAGTGTAAGTGGCTTTACCCCACTGCTAGTTCTAAAATGCAGGAAGAGGAGGCTTTATGTCAGGAAGAACTGACAGAATGAGTTTTTATTATATGGGTCAAGGGAAAAATCTTGATGAAATAGATGAGCAATTTTCCCAGCAGTATTTTTTTTACACAGTTAAATGTACTCCTTTACATTATATCTTTTAATTCTAAAATACATACAAATGTTGTGGTTTCCTGTTGCACCATTCTTCTAATGAGAAATGCAATAGGTCATGTAGACTATATTCTAAAGGGTCAACTTCCTGCATTACTAATTGAAGTGATCTTTTTTCCATGCTGATTGACCTTACAAAGATCTTAAATCTAGGCTGATGAAACTTGCAGACACCCTGGTAAAACACGATACCCAGTTATTTCTGCCTCAAAAAACTGTCTGAGTGTCTGCAGGTCCTGAAAAACTTAAACAGCCTTAAATTACAATAATTATAGCTGTATTAGCTCACGGGTATAGTTAAATCTAGATTGATATCTGACATGTATTTTAACTGCAGATTTGTTCAGATCATCATCGTAACTGGCACGAAAGAGGTCTTTAAAAGTGTTACATTTGACTTAATAAAATATGCAGACATTGTGTTAAAGCAATCAGCCTTAACTCTTAGTAACGCCATTATCAGTGCACTACGTCCTCTTTCTGGAATTCCACCTTCTCGTGGAACGAACTGGAAATTATTTTATGAAATAGCGCTCAGGTGTGATTTCCCCACACATATCATTTACTCTCCGGCCTAATCACAGGCTATACCTCAAGCCTACACATTCCTCAACTTGACACTTGGAAACCTGTAAGCATCCTGTATTGGATATCATTAGGCCTGTCTCAAAGGCTATTTATACCTGTACACAGCATTAACTGAACTTGCTGCAGTCTCCACTGCTTCCCCTATTATAAATATGCCATTTTCCTTCCTTTACTTCAATTATTTAAGGTATTTGTTTCCTTTGTGGAGATTGTAACACCCTGAAGCTGCATCTTCCAATCAAACATGACCTGGACATGACAGTTTGGCAAACCAACAATCTTTTGTAAATTCTGTGAAAGATGATTTGTTGTCTTTTTAAGGTTTCCAACAAAAGCAGAAGCCCAGGCTGAATTTAGCTGCTTGTGTAATCTGTAAACGGGGACGGTATATTGGGAGCCATGTTTCCATTCCAATGTATTCATAAGCTCTTCCTTAAACCCTTCCGCTGCTGTGTTTAGAGGCACAGAGAGTAAGAGAATCTCAGAGCTGGACCCAAAAATAGCCCGCATTCTTTCCTCTGTGTTTCAGGAAGCATCAGAAGAGGCCGGAACAACCCGCTCTACCATGTCCCATCCTCTTTCCCCTTATCCTTTCTCACTCAGTTCCCTTCATCAGCCATCCCTCTTTCACCATCTGTCTATTCTTTTCTCTGCTGCCTTTTCTTTCACCGTCTCTCTCTCATCTCTTTATCCCTTCCTTCCTACCTTTTACCCAAGGTTCACTCCTCACTGGGACTGTGCAACTCCTCTACTCTCCTTCCTTTCTACCGTCACTTAGTGAGTCTTTCCATCCCTGCATCTATAATGGCCACCGAATACAGCTCGTTAATGTCTTCACATAGGCGCCCAGACGAGTGAGACACATTGTGTTGCAGCATATTAAATGCACATGGAGGAGCTTATTACCATAGCTGAGCCTTGTTAAACGTATAGAACAGTTATAACAGCAGATGAATGGACTCATTGTTGGCTATTACTGTAATCTTTCGAGCCATGTTTCTGTCTTACACTTGGTGTGTCTCTCTCTGTCTGTCTTTTATTTCTGTATTGTTCAAACAAAGGTCAATGTGCATAGATACAACAGCAACACACTGACACATATCAGAGAGGCTCAGTATGCAATAACGAACACCACTTTTGCTGAAAACAGGGTAAACCTGACCACAGCAAGGTCACCCTAATTTTACAGCTACTCTGAAAAGAACTGAGCTGTAGTTGTGTGTGTGAGTGTGTGTGGGGTTAGTTGAAACCCAATTTCAGGGCTTTCCAGGAGCTGCTCATTGTTTGGAAAGTAGAGAACTCGAGAGGGCTATATATAGACTGTACTTGCAAGTGTGTGTGTGCATGCATGTGAATTTAGTTTCAGCCATCTGAGTGTGTGTTTAGTGTGTGTTACGTGTACTTACCTAGCCTTGAATAAAGTAGTGCATGGGGGATGGGGGTGCCCTTGTAGGTCACTTGGTAGAGCGTGCGCCCCATGTGCTAAGGCTTACCACAGCGGGCCAGGTTCGATTGCATACCCCCCCCCCCGCGCTCTTTGCTGCATCTCTCTCCTCCGGTTTCCTGTCTTTCTTAAGCTGTCTCTGTCCAACAAAGGTCTAGTCAGAATATAAACTGCACCACAAAATGGTTTGAAGACAGTCATGGGACAGGAATCGATGGTACAAAAACATTTTCTTAATAAACTGTGCAAAATTATCCTATTAGTGACTCAGTTAACAAGCTTTTCAAATGACAGATGGCAAGCTTGCTAGCTCTGTGAAATTTTACTTCTTCATTAACTCTTTATTGAATGACATGATGTACAGTCCTGAGAACAATATGCCAGCTGAGTAAATGGCCCAGCATAGAGAAAAAAATATCGCCTACGTAGTTTACCAACCAGCACTTTAGAACTGCACATTTCACAAAGATGCAAAATGAGACCAAAGCAAGCAGTTGTTTCACAGAAAAAGAGATTTGATTCTTTGAATCCTAGCAATAACCACATACGAGAAAGAAAAATACAAAATTAAGTGTGTTAGTTGGGTGTTGAGCTTCGGCTTCAAGGCAACAGCAAATTTATATGTTATGTGATAAGCCTATATGCAGTCGCTGACTTGTTCAAGATGATGCAAATAATGCTGTTACAGCTGTATTGTATAGCTTATTGCTAATGAATTGCTTTTTTACATTGTCTTGAGAAAACAAATAGTTTTCCTCTGTTCTCTGCCTTTTTTGCAGTTTACCATCCAGACAAACGTCAGGTACTCTGCAGCATGCACATATATGACACCATGCAGCAATGTTTTGCAGAGTGTTACTGTTCACAGGCTGAGCCACGCATGAAATCTACAAAAACACGGTGACTGTGTTTGCTTTGTGTGACAGTTTGTGTGGCTGCCTCGAAGCCTTTTTCCCACTGCGAGAGCTGCTCCACTGTACTAAGTGTGTCAACAATACCAGCTGAGAGGCAGCCTTCAGTCCACACACTCCGACTGCAGAGTAATCCTTAAAAGAGAGAAACCGGGAGAAAGGGAGGAGGAGAGGGTGGGAGGAATAATGCGAGGAGGGATAGAGGTGAAAAGAGCAAGAGATTGAGCGATGGTGGAGTCGAATTTGACAGTGAGCGAGAGAGGGAAAAGAGAGGAGAAAGCGTGGTTGCCAAAGAGAGAGAGAGAGAGAGAGAGAGAGAGAGAGAGAGAGAGATTTCAGTGTTTCAAAGGATTTCCCTATCACAGTCTCTGACACATTACATACACAGCTCACTATCGGCCCGACCCTGACAGCTGCACAAATTGGCTGAAAGAGGTTTCCTGGGCAAGGCCTTTGATCAGGTGTGTCTGTGTCTGTGTCTGTGTGTGTGTGTGTGTGTGTGTGTGTGTGTGTGTGTGTGTGTGTGTGTGTGTGTGTGTGTGTCAGCGAGTGAGAGGAAGAAGAGAGAGATTTTTTTACATTTGTGCATACCTGGACATCTGAGTCTGTGTGTATGTGTTAGTGAAAAGGGCTCTTTTGTGCTCCGAATCATGGAGGAATGATATTAGTGCACTTAGATAAGACTGACAGTGTGTGTGTGTGTGTGTGTGTGTGTGTGTGTGTGTGTGTGTGTGTGTGTGTGTGTGTGTGTGTGTGTGTGAGAGAGAAAATACTGTCAGTGTTGTTTTTGTGTGTGTTTATATTGCATGTACCGGCATTGTGTCTTATCTGAAGCATGTTATGGCTTTTATTCTCTTTCGCACGGAGCCTGGGGTCTTTTATTTGTATCTGACGCTTCCTGTCAAACATGTATCCATGTTATTTTTCAGAGGTGGTCAGTAAACAAACCCATTGTTAAAAGGCTCATAGCAAATCAGCCCCAAGCACAGTTCAGGCTTTGAAGCAGTGAGGTTTTCATTATCATGATCACAGAGACCACATGAAAACACACACATGCACTTCTCAGTACATATCGCACACCGCTGGGCACTGAGCAATTTCTCTGGAGGAGTCTTGAGTTTTGATGCTTTGCTCAGTGTGTCTGTTTTCTAGCAACTGAAAACCTGTCTTAAATAAGAATTTAGAATATGAGAGTTAACCTTTTCTTGTTACTTCTTACAGTCATGATATGGAAAAAGCACAGGGAGCTGCATTGGTGGCGGTGTGTTGTTTAATATACAGGTGAGACAATGAAACATGATCCAGGAAGTCCTGATTGAGTAACTTGAGTTGTTCAAGGGCTTATCAGACAGCAAAACCCTGCAATGTTTGTAATACTAGGTAGGATTGTCATTTGTTCTTTAAAAATCTCTGGAAAGTTATCCCAGCAACAACTGTTGTATCTTTTGTCACAAGGTAAACAACAAGAATATTGTGTTCATGTTACAAAGTAATCTACAAAGTAGGAATGTGCAGTTGTATGTATTTGATTGATTTGCTGGCTGATGTTATGTTATTGCATTAACAGTTGAGCCAGATTCAACTTGCGACTCAGTGTTGTTTTTCCAGACCCTATGTTGGTACCCCCACTTTGACAATGGACTTGCTCAATTCAAATTAATAAGAGGGCTGTGTTTTTTCACCCTGGGCTCAAGTTGGCCTGAACATAAGCTTAGTCTTGTTTGTACACAAATGACAAGGAATGTAGGAAACCTTGCTGTCTGTTGCCAACATGTTTTACAGTTTTTATTAGTAAATAACCTAAATCATTAACTGATAAAAATTGACTTGTTGATTAATTAATTAATTCAGTCAATTTTAGCACCAGTTATGTTTTATACATTTTTCACATCTGTATTGTCAGTAGCATGCAGACCCAGGGACAATATTTTTACAGTGAATACAGTATTGGGAGATATTAGTATTCGGGAAAACATACCAAACTGCAAATGTAAGGGCTCTAGGAGACAGGCAATATAGAGTAGGATTCATCCCAGCCATTAAAATGAAGTATTGCCCAGTGTAGGCTTTTTTCATCTCTGTATTCTGTCCTGTTTTTGTTGAAGCATATAGGCTCATTCTGGGCTGTTAGTGTAAAGCACTGGCCTGTAAATGACACTACTCCACAGGCACCATCTCCTTTTACTGCTGCATGTTTGCTGTGCAAGTGTTGAATCCTGTTAGCGCGGCCTTTCTGAGCTGACAGCATGTCATCTTGTCTGTGTGTGTGTGTGTGTGTGTGTGTGTGTGTGTGTGTGTGTGTGTGTGTGTGTGTGTGTGTGTGTGTGTGTGTGTGTGTGTGCGCCAGGAATTTTGTGTCAGTTGAGGGAAGTACAGGTAATGGATTAATATCAGAGCTGGCGAAGGCTCCACATCTCTGTGTGGTGACAACCTGTCATTATCACAAACACCAGCTTACACACACAGGCTCACACACGCTTGCTAGCATTTGTCTACACACATGCACATACATCCGCTGAATACAGTACACATCCAAGCTCATTCACTTCCACCTGTCATTCACCCCTTCTCTCCACTTTCTTTCCATGTCATTCTCACATGTCATTGTGGCACACAGTAGAACTGTCCTGATCTTCTCAAAGTGCAGTGGAGTCTTGAACCAGTTCCCTACAGTGGGACCAATGCTGAGACCAGATTTCTTCGTCAAGCCAGCGTGGCTGTTTTGCTCCAAACATCAAGGAAGGAGACACAGTGTTTTGAACGCTGTTGTCATATGAGCCATCTGGCTTGTTTACTTCCTCCAAACTTAACCTAATAGTTAGCCTAAGGCAGGGGGCAGGCAGGGGTGTGTGTGCGCACTCTGAAACCATCAGTTCCAAAGACTCATTACCTCACACTCCCCTTCCTCCCTGCCAGAAATGGTCATCTTATTAAGTCATTTAGTCAGCATTGAGCTGTGTAACTGGACAGTGCAGGCTGATAGGAAACGTTTGAGTAAGTTAACGGTGACACAGGGCCCAGGCCTGGATTAAACCCTGGATGGTCTGGGTCGTGCACCCATAACGGGATGCTTGACATAAACTTCCCAATGCACAGTAAATGCAAATGACATGCAGCAAAGGACAGCAGGTTGGAAACAAACCCAGGCCGTTGTACTAGGGACTCCTGCCTTTGTACATGGGGTGCAAGCTCTACCAGATGTGCTGCCACATCGCCCCAGCACAGGCTGTTATTGTTGCTGATAGAAGCTACCGTAGTAAAACTTGGTACCATAATCATAATGAGCACTAATTACACATATCCTGCTTCCTTAATTTGATGTGCTTCCTGTTAAATCAAGATATTGGTGGAAGACGTGATGCAGGAAGAGATGATTCAAAAGGATGTGAGTTCAGTAGAAAGATGATGTTTCGTTGGGTAGAACTGAGTGGCAGAATTTGTTGGCATTGTTAAATTGGTTATTATTGTGGCAATGAAAAGGGCTTAAACCTTTTTTTCATCATGTAATAACCTGAAGTGAACTTTTCCTTTCCTTTTCTCTCTGTCTCTCTCTCTCTCTGCAGCAGTCCTATGCCCCTCCCCCTCCGCCCATGGCTCCGCCCAGCCCTGGCACCACAGGAGGAGGAGGAGGTGGAGGTGGAGGAGGAGGTCATGGAGGAGGGCTAGTGGAGCAGCTTAGTAAGACCAACCTGTACATCAGAGGCCTGCCGCCTGCCACCACTGACCAGGACCTCATCAAACTCTGCCAGCCGTGAGTTCTGTTAAACTTATCTGGCCCCGTCCTCGCTCTGCAGATGCATCCTTGAGTTCAGTGCCCTCCTACTCTGTTCATTTCAGCTTGTGGTAATTAGTTTTGCGTGAGTCCAACAGCAGCTTATAATGAGTATCAACAGTTTGCTGTTGACCTCTCTGTCCCTCCCCTGTGCTTCCTCAGAGGAAAAAACACAACCCAGCTGGGCCTAACCCATCCGCTCACTTCTGTACTGGTCATCTATATACACACACACACACACACACACACACACACACACACGCTGCACAAGGACAAACACGCATATATCCTTCCACCCGTCGACAGAAGATGTAAACCCCTCAAACAGATATGTCAACAGTGAAAAACTTCTTATTGGAAGTATTTTACAATATGGCAGATAAACTCCACTAATTCCATGATCATAACAGTAGAATTAGGCGGAATAGGGATGTAATTGTACTTTAGTTAATGGTTTATTTTAACCCCTTGTACAATGAATTTAATTTTTAAACATTTTAAAGCAACCCCACAACATTTCCTCAGTAGCTGTTCTGGAGCCTTCGATCGTTTGACTCGATCTTCCTCAGCAGATGGAGTTTTAGATAAAAATGATAAACTGAAACTTGTTTAAAAAAAATCTTAAACCAAAGGCTTTGAGCAGGTTAATTCAGTTTTAACTTATTATTCACCTGAGACAAATTTTAATATCAGCACTTTGCTTTAAATGACTTGGACAGGAATTCTACTTCATTTAGGCCTTGTAACAACATTTCTACTAACAACTTCAGTAGCAATGGTGCTTTTCCACTAACATGCTATTATGACACTAGAAGACAGCTTACCTGTACAGCAATATAGCTGAGTATATCAGTTCTTCTTGGTGGTTCTGTTGGTGAATGATGTGGTTGTGGTTAGTGTTTAACTTCAGCTATTTGGCACCTGTCATCCTACCCTTCTTGCTAAAATCCAATCCTGCACATTTAATTCCCAATCGTCCCCAAGTGGGCAAACAGAGTCAACACAGAGTGTAATGCAAACGATAAAGCAGCTCTCCCAGAGAGGTTCTTGTTTGCCTACAGCTATTACCTGATATTATCAAATGTAATTGGAGAATGATATATTGAGCTATATATTCAGCAGGTAAGGACTTTAAATGATGTCATAAACATTTCTAATTGATCTAATGGATTTTGGAGTAAAGAAAAAGGCGGATAAAAAAGAACACACACACACACACACACACACACACACACACACACACACACACACACACTCACCATACCTTGCCCTTCTGCGTGTCAGCTGCAGTTCAAGCCTGTTGTATTTCAGCTTAGCCCTGGAGGCGTTCTGGAGAAACAGGGTGAAAAATGGGGGCCAATAAAAGTTTCATTAGAGGCCGTCAGTGTGCCAAGTGGCCAGTAACATTTAGGAAAGGTCAGTGGGAGAAGGGGGCCTGTGTGTGCTTGTTGGGCTGCAGTCTTAGCCTTGGGTTTCCAAATCTCTCCGGCTTTCGGAAATAGACTGAGTGGCAGTTTCCTGTCACTCACTGACATGACATGCACGCATGCGCGCACACAGACGCACGAAAACAGGCATTTCATTCATGCACACAGTTACGTTGAATAACAGAAGGACAGTCCCTTGACATTGACTAACACACACACACACACACACACACTTTCAGATCAATGTCATCCTCATCCTTATTGTTACCATGCGTGGATTTTTTTTTGTGTGAACAACCCGCCCACCAGCACCATCCTCTCCCTTCCCATTCTGTCATCCTCCTCACCCCCTCCTTTCCCCCCTGTCTCTGTGCCAGTTCTCAGAGTGTCAGTGAAAAGTGCTGTTGTCAGCTGACATTTCCAATCACTCCCCCGGTCGCCCAAACTATGGACACACTTTTAACGTCTGGGGACAGAGCAGAACGTGACCGGAATCTAAAGCAGAGCACAAGGGCAATTTTTCTCTCGCTCGCCTGCTTTCCCTCTCACTTGTTGTATTTCTGTCTCTCTCTCTCACGTTTTCCACCAATTCACTACTCTTATCTATCTATCTGTCTATCTGCTAGCCTCTACTTCATGATAGAGGGGTTGCATGAGGACAGACGAGCTTTAACCACTCAAAGCCACTCAACCACTTCTGAGAAATCACCGAAGAAGAATATAAAACACTGAATAAGTTCACTATCTCTCGTTAATCAGCAGCAGCTCAGTTAGAAAAAAATTTAAATCTTGCTCTAGAGCAAGAATGGCTCATGGAAATTTGAAAAGCTTTGCACGAATGTGCTTGATGTTTTGGAGCAGTTGATTGATATGAAACCTGAACCTGAGAAATATCTTTTCGTCTTGAAATTTATTATCTAATATTTCAAAGACAGATTCCATCTTTAATTATCTTACAGTTTAATGAGAAAATACCCGTGGACAAGAATACATTTGAGTTTACTTAAACCTTCCTTTTTAATAGGAGCAGTAATATTGTTGGTAGGTGTCCATTTTGTCTATAGAATTTCTATGGATTGAAACACTGGTATATTCTTACCCACAATGATGGCAAAAAATGGGAGGATAATAAAAGAAAGATAAAAAATAAGAAAATGTACAACTACTGTAAACAGTGTAGAATGGCACTGTAGTACTGTGCTTACCAATGGGTCTTATTATTCTAGCTTTGTCTGATTATAATATCGACAAACGATACAAGACGTTTTTTTTATTTTTGAACTTTAGAACAGTGACAAAATAATCTCACCTCAATGTCTATTTAGTAGCTGTTGTGAAGCTTTTGATCATATCACAAGTTCAGAAGATCAAAAGATGGCGTTTGCTCGTGGATGTACGTCATTTCCAACTAAAAAAGCAAATAAGTATTTTTTGGCGAAGGGGAACATATGATTTTGTTTTAAATGAAACTTTTCGCTTATTCTGGCTGATTAGACCTCTACTCATGTTGTGGGTGGGCTAACCTATCCTGGGAATTACATGCCCTTCACCCATCTCCATGCACCAATAAGAATTTGTGTAATTTGTCCCACCTTGGCTGTTGCAACAAAACAAACTGGAGAGTAAGGCACATGTTGATCACACACAATCGGCACATACGCACACACAGCCCTGAGAAGAGCTGTAATCAGTCAGAACAAGTGAAATCACCAGTGTACGTACCACAGGTGTGCATTATTGATCTTCTCTACTCCTCTGAGTTTTTTCGATTTCACAAGGAATATACCCCGCAAGATTAAAAACATAAAGCAGCCAGTATACTCAATTTGAAGTACTTGTAGGATAGCTTCAGAAACCTCCTTCCCCAACTCTTTTTTTTTACGTTAGAATTGGGTCAGACAATTTCTTTAAATTCCTGAAACCAATGATCTAACATTCACACCCCCTTCATGCAGCGATTGAACCTCTCTATCTTTTTTTCACCTGTAACACACCTATTTCTGTAACTTTTTGTATTTACAACTGAATGCAACACTATGAATGCCTTGCAGGAGAGATTTTCGGAAAGTATGTCCCATTTTCCCCAATTGAACTATCACGGAGTGTTGCCCTTCTCTATGACGCTGCAATCGAATCGAAAGTCATGTTCTTTTGTCACACGTAGTTTCACTGTAATTATATTGCTAAAAAGATCATAATAATTAGGAACTTAAATGGAGAAGTTATTGAGCTCCGTGAAGAGTTATGGCCAGGGACGTAGTGGAGATTAAACTCATCGAAACTCAATTTACCACCATTGTATCTGAAACAGAGTGATACCCAGGTATTTAGTCTGACCCATCTTAGTCCCATAGTATTATCAGATGAAAGGAAAATAAGCATAAGAAAGGGAAAGAAAAGTATCGACTAATTCTTTTTCTGAAAGTAAAATGGCTTTTTTTGGTTTATACTTTGTGATTGTTTACCTTATGATGATGGTCATACAGAACTTTTCACCTTGCAGCTACTGATTTAAACTTTATGGCAGATAAACGTAATGTTTCAGTGACATTGAGCCATCCTCTAAATCCAAAGCACAGTGCCTTTTTGTCATGGAAACACTTTACAGCGCCTGACCATGTTAAACTACAAAATGGGAATGAATTCGAAGAACTTCTGAAGCCCTGCACTCTCTCAGTCCTCCCTCTGTGTTTGTCTGTGACTAACTGGCAGAGGGTTGGGGGGAGGGGGCGTTGCAAGAGACAAGACAGCTGTATTGGATCCCCAATTAGGAGATACCACACACAGAGACCAACAGGCACGTACACTGACACTGGCACACACCCACACACAGACAGAACACACACAACTTACAGACACACATAACATGCAAATATACATAATGTATATATACACTCACAGACATCCTGGAAAGATGTAGAAATGATGCGTGTGTCTGTAAGAGTGGGTGGGCAGGTGGGTGGCAACTGCGGTTCAGAAGACATCAAACGGTGAGCATCCATAGGCTGACGGTGTTCCACAAGGAAAAGAAAACACAGATCTGATGCTGTGAGGGCCCTCCGAGGACTGTCATTAACACTTCACACACACAGACACACACACACACACACACACACAGCCAAGGTGCACACAGATTTTGTCAAGCCTGCCAAAATTGGGTGCACTGAGTTTCGTATTGACATTCCTCCTTAAATCTCAAAAGTCTGGCAAATACTGTCAATTTCAGCAGTCTTACTGTTCTTTGTGAATGCATTTCTGGATGGAGGGAAAAAAAAGAAAAGGATTCCAAGGAGTTTCCATGTGTTGAAGAAGACACGTCGTTTGTCCTAAAAGGATTGTCATAGTGATAGTCAATCTGTCAGGCAAACCCCCCCCACCATCAGCCCAACCCTGACTGATGCTTTGGAAAGGCGTTCTTCCCTAGCTTAATGCTGTGTTGTTGGGCTTTTTAGCATTTCTGTGAAGCCAAAGAAAATAGAATTTAAGGTTAGCCAGCTACTCCTGGTGAGTACTTTATGATTTAAAAACAACCTTTTAACCTAATGTAGCTTCTTCTGCAGTGTTAAGAGTTAGCTAATGAGACAAAATCTATGAATTTGAAGGATTTCCACCCAAAGCCTGAAAACAAGCGACACAGGGAAAATATAAAATCAACTTTTTGTCATTCTCTCAGCAATTCTAAATATACAGTTATATGATTGCATCTTCTGTTGAATATTGTATTTTATTTTTATTTTATTTACTGTGTTGTAAGCTATAAATGAATCTGGATTTCCAGTCTCAGGACTGAGAGTAAAAGTGGGGTCATCTGGATGGGACTGACAATGGAACTGGAGAAGGATAGGAAAATATTAAATGGGCAGATTGGAGCAGATTGAAAATAAACTTGTCAATGAGTGTCCTTATATTTATATTTCAGAGAAGAGAGAAGTTTACAGAACTCTATCTGTGGTTTAGATCACTTTGTCAAGCTTGTTGGAAAATTGCTCCGCTATTTCTTCACACTTCACTCCCATTATGGACTCTTTAGTCCCGGTGAACATCCAATGGAAACAAATTACATACTCAGATCCCTTTCAGAACCTTTTCACTTACTGTTGCTTAGGCAGAATAGAAAGTAATGGAGTAAGGACGTGCTAACTCTAACCATCTGGTTCTTTGCAGTCCTTTGTTGGTATGTTGTAAGTATTTGAATAGTTTTTATGAGTGTCTCATGTGTCACTGCCATCGGGTCAAGTGCAGGTCGATGTTATTTCAACTAGCTCCAGGCTTCTGCTGGAATCAATGACAGGGTTCCAGTTGGGACAGAACAGGACATTCTGCACTTTCCTCTCCTCTTATTCCGCGCTCTCCACAACCTCCTTACTTCATCATCTGATCTATTATCAATACTTTCTTCAGTTTCTTCCCCGCTAGCAGATTGTTGTAGTTGTCTGGATAAAATGGAATTTTACAACTGAGTCAAATCCAGAGTGAGACACCATTTTGAATGGCGCAGTGTTGTTGTAATTTGACATTTCCCCAAGGCCATGGCATCATCCCTCTCCTCTCCACTTTCTCCACTGCTCTCCTCCCCTCTCCTTCTTTTGTTTTTCAGTCCAGCTAAATTGTGTAACTAGAGAAGGAACAGGTGTACTCATAGTTTTATGTCACACATCAATCTGATGATAACACATAAACACAGCCACACATTAAAGACACGCTGTAATTGTTTTCCACTTTGTGAAAACAGACAACTGTGAACATATTTTTTCACGATTCATAATGTGTCGAGCCAGGTAGCTCTCTTCTTTGTCCTCCTCTTTCTCTCTCTCTCTCTCCTTCTCACTCTTTCTTTTGCACACACACACACACACACACACACACACACACACACACACACACACACACACACACACACAAATGAATAAAACAGTCTGGAAATGTTTCACTTTTCTGTCGGGAAAAACAACCTGCCAAAACACCGATGGAGCATGAGATCTTTGTCATGCATTTATACTCACTCCACACACACACACACACACACAATTGCAAGGAATCATGCCCACACAAGTATTTGTATGCTCAAATGTGTCCAGG
Source organism: Dicentrarchus labrax (assembly GCF_905237075.1). Taxonomy (NCBI): domain Eukaryota; kingdom Metazoa; phylum Chordata; class Actinopteri; family Moronidae; genus Dicentrarchus; species Dicentrarchus labrax. The sequence continues at coordinate 18,421,129 of NW_026136707.1, read as the reverse complement.
CACATTCACTCACACATGCACTGTAGGTGTTTACACTCATAAACACACGCACACACCAAGTTTGAATCACAGCGAGGCAGAAGTCAACAAAGAACCAGCTATTGCCAGATGGTGTGTGTAATGTGTGTGATTACCGCTTTGGTGTTTTTGATCTATGATGTTGCCTTGCGTGTGCGTCTGCATGTGTGTTTGCCTTTGCGTATATGTGTGGGCGATTAGTCCTGCCTTGTTTTTTCTGTGTTTTTTACATCAGCAACCGTTGGATTCCTCCCCAGACCGCAGGCCAAAGACCTTGTTTACCACCAGCCGTGACTCTGTGAAAAAAACACCAGGAGAAACATTAGATTAGCCTGTGACAATTGTTGGATTTGTAAATACCCTAAAAATATCTTAAACTGCAGAAAAAAGTATGAAAATTGGGCATTGTTTGAACAGAGAAACTGGTGATTTTCTCTACCAATTTCAAGATCATAAGCTGCTCAGCTGTCGTGTTATGTGTGGTAGCAGCCTTTTAAAGCCTTTTTTCTGTCTTTATTTCTAATGTCTCCTGTCCCAATAGAGTTTGATATTGGGCTGACAGGCGAGCTAGTCTCTCTTCTCTTCTTCTCACTGAGTTGGCTGACAGAGACTCTCCTGATGGTGACAACTAAATGATCTCTTCTTTATTAAACACCTCTTACTATCTCTCTATCGCTCCCTGACTACCTCGCTTCCTCCTCGCCTTCAGTGTCTCTTTTTATCTTTTGACTGACTGCTCTCCCTCTCCTCGTCTGTTTCTTATTCCTCCGAGTCCCCCTCCTCCCCCCCTTCACTTTTTTCACCCTCTTGGCACGCAACCTCCCTCACTGTATCTCCCCTTGGTTTCTCTATCGTTTCTGTCTCCCTCCTTAGTTGTCTCGCTTTTTTTTCTAAAAGGAAAGAGGGAATATACGTCCATCCCTCACCTGTGGTCATCAGCCAGTCTAGCTAGCCAGTCAGCCAACTTGTCAGTCTGTCAATCTGCTTGATAGTCACTCAGCCAGCCAGTCAGTCAGTGTGCAGCAGTGTTAAAACATTAATTAAAAAGTCTCATCCTCAGAGCTAGGCAGTGATCCAGGCTGATCTCAGCAATCCAAGCTTTCTGTCTCAGTCTTTTTCTCCCTCTCCCCTCCCCTCTGTCTCTGTTTTCCTCTTTCTTTCTCTCTCCTCATACCTTCTCAGCGTCTTTCTCAGTTTTCTGTCTGTTTCTCTGTCCTCTCTGTGCAGGAGGCCTGGAAGACCGGGTTGATAAGAAACATTATTAACTTCTTTCTGAGAACAGAGAGCTGGAGAAGTGGGATGGAAGGGAAAATAAGGGAAGAAGACAAAGAGAGAGGCAGAGGTGCCGAACGCAAGAAGGAGAGTTAGGTAGCGAAACGGACAGGAGACATTAAACGTTGGCAGAGAGAACAGATAGAAAGAAGTATGGAGGTTGTCTGTCTCTCTTATAGGCCCTCCAAGCAGGATTGGGTGCCATACAGATGTCTGGTTATTATCATTATTTATGAGACAGTACTGCCTGTGTTCTGAGGCCTACGGGTGGGATTTGAAACAGATAAGGACAGAATGGATAGATAGAAGCATAGATGGACAATTTAACTGTGATAAGGTGTTTCTTGCAGACACCCAGAGGAACTGTGTTATGGTCAGATTTTGTTCTATTTTTTGTGCCAATTTTATTTTATGGTATCCTCTCGGATTCCAACTTTGTGAAAACATCTTTACAGTTGCTCCAAAACTATAGTGTCAGAGGAGGTAACATTTCTTCCATTTAGACACTACTTTGTTCTACTTAGGCACAGTGGTGCTTTGAGCTAATGCTAGCATGGCACCATGCTCATAATGCTGATGTTTAGAAACAGTATTAATATATTTACCATCTCAGTTTAGCATGTTAGCATGCTAGCATACACCAAAGTATTGTAAAAATTATTTTTTTGATGATGAATTGTTATCATAATTACAATTCATCCTGAGGGGAAGCAATCCATCCAATAGTTGTTGAGACACTTCACTCAGATCCAAACATTCTGACCTAATGCTCGTGGTTGCATGAAAAGGACCATTAATATATCTACAACATTTAATGGCAATCCAACTATTATTTGTTGAAATCTTTTAGTCTGGACCAAAGTGATGAACTGAAAGAAACCTAAAAAAAACTGTGTTTGAATTTTAAAATACATAATACAGATACAGAAATCTTTCTAAACTCATCTCTGATTTCTGCAGTATTTTCAGGAAATAATCTGCTCAAAATATATCAAATTTTACTCATAGGTCCTGGAATTACATTCACTACTTGGTTTAATTGTACGGTTAATCAGTTATTCTGTACTGTTATTGTTACCCATTAAATATGATATATCCATAAAATGTGTCTCTTAATCAGGGGTCGTCAGTTTTCTCAATGATAGAAAAGGCTGGGAACCACTGCCCTAGAGCATGGCTAAAAATGTTGTTTGCATAACAATCAGAGAACAACCCATATTGCTCCAGATGTTAAAATAGCTAAACTGATTCACCTGCTAATCCGAATGTTTCATTGTTGTTCTTACAGATATGGGAAGATTGTGTCAACAAAGGCCATACTGGACAAGAACACCAATCAATGCAAAGGTGAGTGAGAATCCAGTGACTTTATCTGGTTTGGTTATCAAAGTCAGCCTGTACTTCACAAACTCAGATTTTGATGGGAGATTTGAGTCTGGAAAACATCATCTGAGAATTGATGATACTTGGCAGCTTAAAGGCAGACTAATCAGTACTCTACAGGGAGTGGTTTTGTACTGTTTTGCATCCCCAATTAATCACTGCCCAGAGGTTTTAACAATTGGCTGAAATGTCTTTCAACAACCAGTGTGACGTCAAATTAAAACAAATGACTTCAACTTGGGCAAGCCACCCAGTGTGCTATTACACAAAAATCCATGTGTTTGCCTCAGAGTTGTGTGTTGCTATGTGGTAAGTATGTGTGTTTTTACACTGTATACAACACAACAGTATTGACTGACTTAATGAGCATGTCATCCTTTAATCCACCTAAATGACGCACTGCTAGAGAACCTTTATTTTGTTTTACATCTCTATAAAGATGATTTCAGGATTGCACCCTAATGACACTCAGAGTTAAGCACCTTTTGAAAGCAAGATGGCTTGCATTGTTGTTATTGGCCAAATCAAAACGGAGAACACCATACAATAGCCACAATGTGTTTCAAATTGTCTCTGTGGTGAATGAGGCTCACTCAAGTGTGTTCTGATGAGAGTCTGCTTGATTGTTGGAGTGGTCTGAACAAAGCACTAATCAATATGATTGTAGTCGTCTGCTTTTGAAGAGGCACACAAGAGCTTGTGTTCAGCATGATTGCTGCTCATCTGCCAAGGCTGTACTCAAAGGTATACTGACATGGTTTAGGACAACATCACAAATGCCCTGTAATCAGTGTATCAGTCTCAATAGTATGAGAAAAGGAAAAGCCGGTCTGATTGATAACAATGGCAGGTATGTTAATGTAAGTTCTAAGACTTCATCTGCTGCAATTACTTAGGATAAAATATTTGGAGTAAATGATTGCAGTCCTGCCTTTTCTTAACATTATAATAGGAACACCAACTCCCCTGAAAACTCTTTTACCTCAGTTATTATCTTGGATCTTTCTAATTGGCTGGTTATATAAATCTTATAAACTTCATCATTCCAGTTACCTGCTTTGGCATCACATAATCAAATATGGCTTTGAGCTCCAGAGGCATATTGAAATGCCTGTCCTGACATCATTACAGCATAGCCGAAGGGAAGGCAGAACATTCTAAAAACCCAGTGATAATTATCAGTTATTCTGCCATTTTCTCAACTCATTAAATTTTTTTCATTGGTGTTACTTGAAATGGAGTTGTAAAACCTGATTCAGTACAGCCTCAGTGCTCCAGTTCATGATTATTATGTTTGACAATTATGGCTTCATGCTTCTTTTTTGTATGATTTACAAATGGAAAATAATGTTTGTTTCAAGAATTCATTGCATCTGAAAAGGCCATTTGCATCCAGTACAAATTAAACCAAAATTAAACGTTAATCAGCCTTAAAGTAGCGATATGTATATATAATATATATTTTTCTTATTGTTAAAAAATCCCATGGAAAGACCACCAACAAATTGGTTGTAATAACAAATGCTGCCTGTGTAGCCACAGCCTAATAGACTATACAGTCTTCCTGTGTGGCATAGAGCTTCCTTGCTGTCCATTAACTATTAAAAACTCATCAATGAGCCACACTGTTGCACTGGGCGACATGTTTTTTCATTACCATGCACATGAGCACAGTGGTTTATTTTGAGTCAATACTGCAGAGTTCTTCTGCCATAAATACTCATTAGAGCATCAAATGTGTATTAATCCAGGGCTGAAAATAGTCCTCAGCAAATTCACTATTCACTCCTGTTTGAATAATGTTTGCTAAAAACTGAAATTGCATAGCATTTTTTAAAAATTAAACAGTATATTTGTGACCTGTTTTTAAAGATTTACATCTTCAGAAGGAATGATTTAGGCTGCGGAGCTAAGAGCTACAGGTTAGGGAATTAGAAATGTATTGAGTGACGGACCGGTTGTGGTTTTCTCATGGAACTTGTTGACAATAAGAATTTCGTCACCTGCCCATGTCCACTGTTGTCCACGGTTGTCCACTTGGATTGTGCATGTGCAGTCTAGAATTTGACACACACAGAAAAGGTATGAATATGTACGTTCATGCAGGGACTCAATGTAGGATAAAAAGAAAAACAGGTGCACCCGCTGTCTGTGTTAATCCCTTTTATTGTTCTTTTCTTTTATTTGTGTCTGCTCAGAATGTTAAAATCCCTTTCACTTACAAGTTCATATTTTGGTGGTATGCGTATTTTCTTCTGAAAGCAATAAGCCTGTGTGTATGGAGAGACAAAAAAGTGTGTGTGTGCTCACAAGTAAATAGTGGTGATATTCTTGGCCCCGGAGCTGGCACTATACTATATATACATGTATTTATCCCAGCCAAGCCCTTTATGAATACATAAGAAAGTTTCAAAATGCAAACCTATACATTCAGCTATATATTTATGCTTGTTATCTAATACATAGAATACCCAGAATGCAGCAGCTGCAGCTGTAGTGGCATAGGCAGTTTTTACAGGCTGTGGCCCTCATCAGCAATTTCACTGCTTGTGATGCAGACTTCATACATCTTTTAGCCAGTTGTTAACTCACAATGAAGGAGTTTCATTATCAGTCGGCCATTAGAATGCCTTACAACCGGATAAGTGTTGGTTTGATTGCAGAGGCATTCAGTGGGGACAAGATAAGTGCTTAGCGTGACTAAGAGAGTACAAATTGGCACAGAGAGTTCTCTTGGAAAAGGAGGGATGGCTGGGAGGAGGCACAGGGAGGTGGAGAAAGGGGGGTAAAAATAACCTGGGGCTGACAGAAAAGGAAGGGGACCCTTTGAAACTGATGATTTAGCAGACAGCTTCTTCTTTTCAGGAAGATCTTGCAGAGAGGAAAGAGAGAAAAGGAAGACAGTGGGAGAGATCTAGACATATAGGCAGGTAAATAAATAAAGTCTTCTTCCTTTGCAGTCTGCAGTCTGCCAGGATAGTGTTCGATCAGTTTGTATTGTTGTCAGGTGACAGCCTTGTGATCCCAGTTTCTGTGATGGTTTTACTTCTAAATGGTTTTGTGCTGTTTTTGAATTTGTTCAATGACAACAACATATTGTCCCACAACAATATGTAAACATATTTATATATGGTGCATAATAATGAAAACCCTAAAAAACCCACCATCCATAGAATTACTGTTTGATTATTTGTCATTTTAGAGTACAAAAAAAGCAAAACCTTTGCTTTTTTCACTAAAATAATATAAAGATTTTCTTTGTAAAGTCCTCAGCTTTGTACGGGGCTCAATGTTAAATACACTGACAGTTTTCTAGTTAGCAGCGTGGGAGCTCTGGGGGAGGGAGAGGGCACGGAGCACAGGATGGAGGAAGGAAGGGAGAGGAAACCACTTTAGATTGTAAAGGATTTCCATTTCCCAAAGACAAGCGCCCTCCCTCTCCCTGTCTCCATGTCTCTCCTGCCTTTTCTCCACCTCTCTCCCTCGGCCCTGTCTCGTTGCTCATCTCATTCTTCCACTCTCTCTCTCTCTCTCTCTCTGCCTTCTACTCTTTCCCTCTCCCTCCTGACTCACTGCTTCCCCCCATTCGTCCTTTACTCCTGCTTTCTCCCTTTCCCTCTGTACTTGGTTAGCCCATTCTAATGGCCCAAGGCCAGGAACTCTGGGAGCTCAGGAGATTAGATGGGAGCTTGGGAAGTGTGTGAGAGTACTCATGTTTATCTGGGCTTCCATCTGTGTCTATGACTGCACATGAGTGTGTATTCAAGTGTGTGTGCGCTTTGTAATAATTTTTCTTTTCATTCACGAGTGAGATATTTGTCAGGCTTGACTGAGCAAGATGAATTTCCATCTCTGTGTCATCATAAGGCCACAGATGGGAGGGACAGGGCACAGATGAGAAGGATTATATAATTCAGAGATATTATTTTTGCTCAGAAGAGCTATCACTTACATGCACATGAGATGAGTTTTCAGTCAACTAAAGAGGGTAGGTTTTAGTGTATAGGTTATTTTAAAATGTATAAATTTACATGCTGGGCAGAAGCACGGCATAGTGATTCGGGAAACGGTCCAGCAGCTTGGAAGGCAGGGATCTGCTCATAGACTCCATAGGCTTCCACCAAGCTGAAGTGTCCTTGAGCAAGACAATAAATCCATACCAGCTCGTGGGGTGTGATCTGTCACTGATATTTGACCTCTGACACCCTGGAGAGAAGGCCAAATAAATGTTCAGAAAACGCCAATCTCTCCATGAGTGATGACAAGTCACAGCCAAAGCAAATGGTGAATTTCAAGGCTATCTAGCTAGCTATCTCACCGAACAAGTCAATGAGAGCAACACTTGGAAAAAAAATTTCTATCATTCATGCCTCCAGAATGGTGAATGGTGTGACATATTTTTCTGCCCAAGCTGACACTCAGACAGCTTTAGATGTAAGGATTAACTAAAAGGTGCAGGGCAAAGCTAGATTACATGCCGACATCTACAACAACTCAATATTTTATTAAGAAATCATGTACAAGGCTCGTGAGACATGGACTCAAGGACACATTTGATATGAGCTACACAGTTGATTGGTAAATCATTGTAAACTAAGCAGTTCCAAGAAGTGGCTCTTGGTTACTTTGCAGATTAAAATCTCAAACCTCTAGTTTAATGACCATATTTGTACTGGCACAATCTGCCAATTACACGTAAGTTCTATATTTTCACTCAACAGAATCTGCAGGTAGAACCACAAGTTGCCACCATTGATTATGAAAACAAATCAACCAATCCCTATGGTAAAATACTGTAAAACTGCACTGTATGAGATAAATAAAAGATAGTTGAAGTCATTAGGTTAATACAATACTGTTCTTAATATTTTAAAATATTCTTAAAGTCATGTCAAAACCATTTTGAGGTTATCCTACCACATATGCAGTAGTAGTAGTAAACAAATTTGATATATGATTGAATAATTAGTGGAGTTGCCTTTATCAATACAGTTACTCTTTTTTCAACATTAATGTGCATTGCTGTGGTATTGTTGAACTACTGCCATTAAACAGACAACAAGGCTTCTGTTTTGAACTAGTGATGATTGAGTTATCCATTGTAAACTGAGATTTTTCCCACTAATTACATTGACAGCCTATGGTTAAACAAACACCATTAGTTAAAGTGCGAGATTGCAGATATGAAACTTTTAAAAGTGTTCTGGAATAAAATGAAAGCATCTTGCCAGGCTACTGATGAATACTGTATGTTTATGCATCCTCATTAGTTTGACTATTGTGACCCTAATTAGAAAGATATAGATAAAAAAAAACTCATGAGTCGGCATGCTTGCATATATCTATGAATCTATGAGTTCTCTGTGCATACCGTATGTGTGTATCCATGCTTGTATGGATTGGTGTTTGGCCCAGTTGTTAATGTGTGCACATACATACTAGAGTAAGAACTTGCATGTCTGTTTGTGTTATCCTATTTTGGCTAAATTATGGGTTTCTCATTAGCAACTGTATAAATATTTGTGTGTGCAGTACATATCTTGCTGTGAAAGCAGCTTGCTGCCTTTGAACAATAAAAAAATCATCTGCTTATCAGCAAAACAGAGTGGCTCCAAATCCTGGAGAAGACAGACAGACAAGAACAGATGTTTGAAATGAAGTGTGTTTGTGTGTGTTTTCCCTCATTCTCAACATGTTTACATTTAGGATTGTAATGAGTGAGGTTTTTGAAATGTGGATCATTTAATTGTGTTAACATGCCCACTCAAAACTACAGCTGGAATTTCAAAGCTGCTGTGCTTTCTGAACATTTCTCTCCCTGGCTTAATGCATGTGTGTTAATATCTCTCTTTTTATTAGTCTTTCATATAAACACACAGTCAGAACCATTCTTGTACTTACAGTCTCTCAGTTTTGTTCACATATACCACACAGAGTTGCACGCAAACTGTCATTCACACTACACACAGGCTGTGTCTCTTTTGCTTCCGTCTGTCTATTTGACATCTCTTTCCAGCCCCATCCATGTGACCCAGTAAAACAGGATATATTTCTGAAAGCAGAGATTGATATTTTTGTGTTCAGTCCTCTTGTCTTTCAGTGCTTCCTGTAGGGCTCAACCTATATCTCCAGAGTGTCAACAATTTGACAGATACACTGTGCACACATGCACAGAGACACACAACGTGACGCAGATCTTATCACAATAAAATTGAGTGATGCTCATTCTCTTTGCATTTATATTTCTTTAAACAAGACTTAATCACTTGAATAGCTGCGTTAAATGTGGAGAATGTTTCTTGGTGCCACTAGTACAGAGGCATACAGTATTGACCACTACTATAAGAACCTTACTGTATATGTACTGACAGATTTAGTGTTGTACAGTGACTAAATGAGCTCACATGCAAATTTCAGACAATAGGAAGCCAGTAGATTTTTAATCTAAAACTAAAACAGTCTTTCAGCATAGAGTCAAGATACAAATGGTATAAAATATATCTAAAATTATATCTAATATATTAATGATTGGTGACATTAGTGCACTGAACAACATTAAAGTCATTACAAACCACAGACATGATTTCATTGAAAAAGAGCTGTAGTACACAGAAACTTGTGTAGACATTAAAGGGTCTTTTGGATCATAACACCAATTCTGTTGATGTTCTGTGCTAAAACACATTTAATGGGGGAGCTAGTAGCTTTCATTAGATACGTGACCTGACTTGATTTTGACACATAGGATTTATTCAGTATTGAAAACAAGAACATGCTTGTATTTTTCCTCAGTAATATTCAGAACAACTGAACTTAACTGATAGTCTTTTTCCTGTGTTGTCTGTCTGTCTGTCTGTCTGTCTGTCTGTCTGTCTGTGTGTGTGTGTGTGTGTGTGTGTGTGTGTGTGTGTGTGTGTGTGTGTGTGTGTGTGTGTGTGTGTGTGTGTGTGTGTGTGTGTGTGTGTGTGTGTGTGTGTGTGTGTGTGTTTACAGGCTATGGCTTTGTGGACTTTGACAGCCCTGCAGCAGCCCAGAAGGCTGTGGCTTCACTCAAAGCCAGTGGAGTCCAGGCACAGATGGCGAAGGTAAGCTGCACCCCACCTTTCACTCGCTGGCCTGATTTACTTGTTGTTATTGAGGTGTTACACTCCAGGTAGACCCTATCTGTAAACCCTGGAGAGAGCTGATGGTGTTGGTGGTGATGATAAAGACTGCAGTGATGGCCAATGTTATTTGCGGTCACAGTAATAACAGTAACAGCAGTAGTGCAATGTTGATGATCATGATAACGATGACCGGATTTACTGCATGTCAGTTACACTTACTTACATTGAATCATGTGCGACTGATAGGTGCAGTTTTGATTAAGTCAGTGATGAAATTATTGATTGAGTCCATATAGAGTTATTGATTAACGACTATGGTCATGATGAGATTATTGATCAAATCCCTGAAAAGATGGGAGAAAGGATGGAGCAGATGATTTAGATGGCTGAGCTCATTCCCTTTCATCTTGTATTGTGTCTTTCCTTTTTTGGACTTACTTTCACCTTTTTGTCATGTGTTCCTCTCGTATTATTGTCTTCTCAAATACTAATAATCATTCACGTTTGTGTTTATAGATATTGATGTGTGTGTGTAGCTAGTGGTTGTATACAACAATACTGTGCCAAAACATGTGGGCCTAACCAGCACAATCGCATTATCCTTCAGTGCGTGTGACAGAGGGACATTGAATAGTCTCCCTTCTCTTTCAGATTCATTAAAGCTGTATCGCTACATACTTCCTTTTATAAATGAGAGAGGAGTGCAATTAAAATGGGCCAGACTTCGGGCACCAGGAGCATCCCATTGAATTAAACAGCAGCAAGCCTCTGAGCCACCTTTGCCTTGCTCTTCTATTAAACCTCTTTTCATTAGACTTCCATCTCTTATTTTGTTCCTAACTGCTTCGGAGGGCATTTGGAAGAGCAGTGTTGATGTGTTTAGCTGTTATTAAGAGAGAAGAGCCCTCAACTCCTTGGAGATTGAGTTTTCCGGAGGGATGGAATGGAGGGCGAGGAGTCAATTCCAAATGAAATTACACAGACTTCTTACTGTTTCATGAACTAATTATGCACAAAGCTGCGGATGTCCAGGCTAACTTTCCTGAATTGGAGTGCAATGAGAAAGTCGCTCCCAAAACCACTGATGTTGGATTTCCAGATCGAGCCTCTAACATTTTGTAAGATGAGCAGCTTAATTAGGGTTTGACAAAATCTTGGTTTTAACACACTCAGTGCCAATTAGACTGTCTCCGACGAATTTCATGCTATGCTGTTTCCCACTTCCTTTTCAGAGTATGCTGAGGTTTTGTAGGTTAGCCGGGACAAACACTTTTGTTCTGCAAGATAGTTGAAAGCTTTTCCACCAAAGACAGCAGTGAGATGGCAGTAGGGAGAGAAAGAGGTGATTAGCGTTTGTGAAAGAGAGAGATGAGAAATCTAAGAAAAGTGAATATTGATTGTTTTTTGGGGAAGAGACGTTGGGAGAAGGGTTTGGAGATAGAGCTGTACTTATCTGACATTGAACATCACCACCGAGCCTGTGGTGGACTGAAACTCAAACATATGAGAATGTCCTCATAGAATCTAATCTATAAAGATACATTCAACCAAGGATGCCATATGCTCAACCTTAAATATCCAAAAACCTTATTCTTAAACTTGGGAAACTGTAGACTTGATAGTAATATATGGATAAAATAAATAATACCTGGTGTAGGATAATATTTCATAATGTTGGCTAAAGGTGACCACCTGACTGAAAGTTTGGAAAAGTTTAAAAAAATAATACTTGGCTGGTGATTGGATTAACCATCTGTCTATCACTATCTGTCACGAGGGAACTCCAATCAGATCAACAAACCATATAACGCAGTCAAACTCTTACAGTCAGCCAGTCAGGAGGAGTGTGAAAAGATCTTTTCCATCGAGAAAAGCCCTCAGTGCCATTCTTTGTTCATCTTTCAATGGAGAAATACTCTCCAGTTCTGATATAACTGATGATAGCAGCATCTATACTAGCCCCTTAAGCAGCCACTATTGTTTCTTAACAAACAGTGTCTTCTCGCTGCGTCACACCTAGCGCCTACCCCCATAGCTGCCTGTACTTCCTCAAAGGACGCTGATTGTTCCAGTACCATTGTACCAGCCACAAACGCATAGACTGAAGCATGGCGATTCTTGCATGATCTTGTGAGTCCACCTGCCTCGCACAGTTATAAAGATGATGCTTTTAATACATTTTCTGATCTCTATGTCTATCAAACTGCTCAAACACATATACATTGGGTATATTTGCAGAAACACACATCTACTGCCTACTAAAACTCTGTGTTTTATAGCAAACAAATGGTGGTGTGGTGTGAATAGTGAAATCTTTTAGGGATTTGATTGAATGTAATATTAATAGACACTACTGGAAGTTGTCTTCTTTTTACCGAGAGAAGCATAAAAAGACAAGAGGACATGGAGGTGCACATCTGATGGACTGTAGTAGAGGTTTTGACAGGTGATTTGACACAATAATAAACACATTTGTGCAGTGAAGAATTGCAGGGAGAGCCGCAGAAACAGTTTTATCAGTGGTTGTCTACTGGTGGAAATAATCTGTGAAAAATATTTTGTTCTCACATCCTTGATCTGAACACTAACCAAATAAAAGCTCTATCAAGTGGAAATAATTGACATGGACCTAGTAGTTTTCCACAATTGCACTTTTCTACAGTCACACAAAAAAGTGAATCATCATTTAACTACATAGCAGAGTTAACACCTGAGGTTTTGTGAAATGGGTTGAATTAGAATGAAAAATAAGTGTGAAAAACATTTGTGTGGAGTCAGTGTTGAAGGTGTGAGAGCAGAAAGCATGTCTCATTAAAGTTAGGTTTGTTAGATAAGTTATATAAATGGATGCTTTAAAATGAACTAATCTTCTATACACATATCAGACAGTATTACAATTTAAAATGAAACAGTTTCATTACACCTTGGAACTCACATCTAGTGTCATTTACATCTTTATTAAAATCACTGACCATGATGACTTTATTAGGCCTAAAAAAGTGTGAACAGGACATCAGAAAAGAGCCATTTGGTCCGAGAAGACAATAAACTACCAAAAAAATTAGAGGGCTATCATCTGGGCTTCAAAGGAGGACCAAAGTGATCATCGTATCGGATGTATCAGGACAAACCAGCCGACACCAGGTTTGACGGAAGGTTCCCTTAGTAAGACATCTGGGCTACGAATTAGTGCAGTGATAACATATAGTATTCCTAATGCAGAATTCTTTCAGGCCAGACTCCAGAACCGCCTTAACCCTTTAGCCTGCACATCTTGTGAGGGTATATGCTGCCTGAGAGGCAAAACTCAGGGCAAGAAGTTTAAACTAGCTTAACATACCAATAGAAGAATACGATGCAGTTGTATAGCTCGTAGTGTAAGAGACCTGAAAAGTCAACTGCCGACCTTAAATTTAACCACGATTAAAGAAACTTCCTGACATTACCCATGAGTTCATTAGAGCACGGTTGAAGCAAGAATCAGTTTGTGTATATATAATTGTATTCACTTTGAGAAACATGTATCCATTAAACCCCACAGCTTGCACTGACATCTTCTTTGTGATGGTGCATGTTTTGGTTGTGAAGTAAACGAGACAGGAGGAAAATACAAAAAGCCAAGATGTAAAGAGAGAGAAGAAAGTGTGTGTGTGTCCTGCACTCACTTCCTCAGTCTTCTTGGTAATTACTGTTGACCTGAAAGATGATTACTGCTACAGCTGTACTCCCCCTCTCTCTTCCCTGCTCACTCACAGTTAGTTTCTCTGTCTCCCTGACTCGTTCTCCCTTTCTCTCTTTGTCTGTACTGACTCGTTCTCCCTTTCTCTCTTTGTCTGTACACTTAAACACTTAAAGTCATCCTCACACATGTCCATGAAAACGAGTTTAATGCTGGACGAACAAGGGTGTGTGTGAGGTGTGCATGTGTGAAATGTATGTGAAATCTTCATCTCAAAAGACCTTCCCAGGAAAAAGCGTTTAACAATTTAAAAATGTTGTGTATTAAAATTCATACCAGGCGCACATTTTTTCATGCAAACACAAAAAACATGCACTCTGCTATGCATATGAGCACTGTGTGTGTGTGTGTGTGTGTGTGTGTGTGTGTGTGTGTGTGTGTGTGTGTGTGTGTGTGTGTGTGTGTGTGTGTGCGTGCATGTGTGTACAATAACAGTTACGGAGGACCAAGGTCACTATGCTAATTAGAGAGATGGTACCACTGGCAGTGACACTTCACACCTCCCTCCCTTCTTCTCTCCCTCTCTTCTTCTCCCCACCGCTTTGTCCTTGGCACCTCAAACCATTCTTTCCCTTTCTCTGTCTCCCTTTTTTACCTCCCCCTTTTTTTTGGCATAGTATGTTCTCTTCATCTAAGCCCCCCCCACCCCACAATCGCCTTATCCTCTCTCCAACTTTTTTTTCTCCCCATTCTCCTCTCTCTCTCTGTGTGTGTGTGTGTGTGTGTGTGTGTGTGTTTGTCTGCAGCAGGTGCTGCAATGCCTCCTCCAGAGTCATTAGTTACAGGGTTGAGTGAGGACAGAGAGTGAAGGATAGAGAGAGAAAGAGGAGAGGGTGTGTGTTGAGAGAGGATGGCTGGGTGTGATGAGAAAGGGAGAGAAAACACACACACACACACACACACACACACACAAAGTGTACGTAGTTGCATGACTGTCATTAATCAACCCTGATTAAACCCGTGGGTTGGTCCAGTTGTGTCCGTTCATTCGCTCTTTCTTTTGTTCTTTCTTCCTTCCTTTCTTTCTTTCTTTCTTTCTTTCTGCCTTTCTTTCCTCTGTCTTAATGTGTGTGTCTGATAAAAGCCAGATGCCTGATGTTCTCTTGACTTGGTTTACTGATGTATTGAGTGTCTGTGTGTGCTTTCTTGCATGTGAGTGTGTCCAACTTGCATCTGCCTGAATATGCCTATATAGTTGCTGTGTGTGTGTGTGTGTGTGTGTGTGTGTGTGTGTGTGTGTGTGTGTGTGTGTGTGTGTGTGTGTGTGTGTGTGTGTGTGTGTGAGACAGCTGAGGTTAGTGATGGGAAGAGGAGGACAACAGAGCCGACTGACACAAAAAAAGATGAGCGGAGACAAATACACATAGACTAGAAGACGTGAGCATCTCTCTCTTTTTCACCCCGCTCTCTGCTTGTATATCACTCTCTCGTCTCTCTTTCTTGAAACTGCACCTTTTTTTCCTATTTCTCCTTTTTCCTCATCTTTCACCCATGTTTGTTCGAATGTGTTTGTTTCCTTTTTGTTTGTTTTTTATATATTATTTTTTCTGTTTCTCCCTTGCCTGTTTCATCTTGCTCCTTTTTCTTTCTACCAAATATAATATACTACCGTATCTTTTCACAAGTCAGCATATATAATGTCAAATTTGGTAGCGTTCTGCTGTCTAAGGTAAACGTATTCAGCAGTGTTTGAAAATGGAATTAGAATGATCTCTTTTTGTGTAAGTGAGTATAAACTATAATGATACTGCAGCTATGGTGATTTTTCAAAAGAGGATAAGTCCATTTTGGGACATATTTGTCAGCTTCCGTGGTGCACCTTTGACTGGAGAATGTCATACTCTATAGCATATAAATGTGGATACAAGACATTGTTTACCCCTAAAAAACAAAACCGCACAGCATTGCCTGTTGGCAGTTTAAGCAGTCTTTCCCTTTGAAACATTCACCATTTGGCAGGACCCGTCGTTCTATATAATCAGAAAGTGGAGGCTAGCACACTAAACTAATGTTGGGGATTTTTTTATTATATATGTGCGATTTTTAAGGTCAGATGTGGTAACGGCAAACCTCAGCGTATCGTAGTGGATGCTCAAATCACAGATGGGACTAGAACAAGCACACACATTTTGAAAATATCTTTAAACATCTATTTATCTATTTTAGAATCTTAGATTAGACATTTGATTAATTATAATGTTCTTTTCTTCCCCATGTGCTCCATCCTTGTGTCTGGTTCAAGGCAGAGTTGACATTGTAAAATACACATAATGAATCACATTCTGTTTAAAAGTGGAGGACAGCGGAGTGGCCAAGGACGTGTGTGTGCATGTGCGTTCACAGCAACTCTAAAATAAAACCTGAATGTAGGCGTGTGCACATGCTGCAAGCTTCTGTGAACCTGTATCTTTTTGTGAGGCCAGACCACCTCTGGTCTAACAAAAGCAGAAGGAGGACAACGAGGAGAAGGGGCAATGAAAGGGAGAGTGAAGACCGGAGTGGGAGGGAGCCTAGTGAGTGAAACCCAATCGAATTAAATGTAATCTGGCCTGAATGTGCACAACCATCAGCTGCTCTCCAATCTTATTAACCCTGCATTATCAGCCCAGCGTTGTGCGTATGTGTGCATGTGCATGTGTCTTTTTATGTGAGTGTGTGTGGAGGAGGGAGAGAAATGGAGAGGTTAAGTGGATAAGCAAGAAAAGAAAAGGAAGAGATGGACGGGATGGCAGGAAGAAAGAGTGTGAGAGGCAGGGAGATGGAGGAGAAAATGAAGATGAATATGGGTGTTTGGGTGATTAATGTGCCTCTGTGGCATTGCTAATGAAAAAAATATTTCTCATCACAACAGTAATCACGCTAATTTCTCGTGACACTTAACAGTTTCTTTATTTTGCTGCATTAACTTCTGTATTATACCATAAAAGGGATTACAACGCTGTAGCCACAATTTAAATCTTAGTAAACAGCTTAACATACTTTGAAGGGTGTGACAAAACAGTGTTGCCTATATATTTTTTTAACATTCCAGATTCATAACTCAGAAATAGATAGAGACAGAATCCGTCTGATTTAATTTGTGCTTCTGAAAAAATTATGTTTCACTATGAACTGCATGATGAGACACAGCATTTTAGTAAAGACAACAGGAGTACTAGCCATCAATAGTAATTATTATAAGCCAGTATATGTAATTTGGAATATACAATATTAGCCTGCTTGGACTCAACACAATAAATGTGGCATTAGACCTCTGACACCCTACACAAATTCTTAAATACTACACTTATACTATAGTTTCTCTCTGCCTCTTTCTGCAGTCTGCTATTCTCTTGAATATCAAGTTGCCGTTTGAAAGAACTTGTTGTGTTTATGCAGCCTGGAGCGGCATACTGTAGCTAAAGTGATATGCAGCCAAAAGCCATCCATCCAAAGGGCCGGGACTCATAAATACTTTATGCAGTGTGTTCATTAAAAGTTATAATTTTAGTACTTGAAGCAGGAGTTATGAGTTTCTGAAATGTTGTTTGCCAAAGTAGTCAGAAAAAAAGAGGTTGAGACAAATAAAGGGCAGTCACATTGACAGAAGAAGGACACAGAGGTCATGAATAACGTTTAAATGGCATATAATATAATAATATATAATATATATTTACTATAGTTTGCCAACATCTTTGGTACTAGGTGTGCTGCGTTTCCTGGAGATCACTTCGCAATCAGTGTCCCACTGAGACGCCTTCTTTGTGTTCTTTGTGTTCTAGCTGTTTAATTCAATCAAATGTTTATAGCTGGAAATGTTAAAATGCATCACGTCCTGTGTACCAAAACATGTACCTACCCTAAAACCTGCGGTTTAGGAAAATATGTGTTATTGCTTTTGTATTATTTGAATCCTTACATCAGATAACCAAAGCAGGATTTCTTTTTTTTTTTTTTTTTTTTTTACAGTTGTTAATTTTAGTTACATATTTTTAACTTTATATCTCATAATGTGCATATATCTCTGTGGACAGCAGCAATTAACACACTGTGAATTCTGCAGTTCTCGGTATCCTTCCCGACAGCAGAAACAGAGCAAAACTGGTTGGGATGGCTGCACTCCGATAGAAAATGTCCCAAGTTGGATTTTGTATTAGAGAGAGGCTATGAAAAGAGATTTTTGCTGCTTTATGAAGAACCTTCTCTTTTTTAGAATGTGTAAAAATTTGGTCGCAACCCACAGAATAAATACTACAGCAGAAAACAGCATCTGGACCATGATGTCATGACATGAGGTCATGCACAAATAAGATATAAGTACATACTGTAGAGTCAACACAGTTGATTAAAAGTCAGAAAAATTATGTTGTTTATAAAGTGACACAGTCATCAAGTTATTTCAAAGTTATTGTTAATTAAATCAAATGAAATATATCTTAATGTGAGCCATTTGATCAAATGTGTTCATGTTTGATTTCTCCTCCAGACCCATATAGATTCTGTATCTGCTGATAGCAGCAGTGTTCGAAACAGATTTAAACTAAACCAAACACGTGCAGATATACGCTAGAGTAATGATACCCCCCAAAAAAGGTATTTAATTTGATAGGTAATAAAAGTAATAAATCTGCATTGCTTCACATTTCAACAATACAAAGCATAGGCTACAACAATAACATTTAAAATGCTATTGTTTTAGAATAAAATTAGCTGCGTCATGTGTTTTTTTTCCAGCTGGTGAATGTCTCATTTAGGAGTGAAACCCTTCAGATTCAGTGTCACCCAGCATTACCCCCGAGAGGATGGAAAACAAAGAGGAATGAGGGAAATATTGCCATGAACAGAGGAGGAACAGAGTAGGTAGCTGGAGAGTGGGGGTGGTGCTCGGTTTGATGGAGCTGGGTTGAGAACAGCTCTATAAGGACGGAGATAACTGGAAAACACTATAAAACGCCTCTCCTCACATTCTTTCCCTCTGTGGAATTAGCCTTTGAGTGGGCTGCTGGAGCGAGGGAGGGTGCATAGAGAGATTGATGGAGGGAGGGAGTGGGAAGCCCGAACTGTAGCGAGGGAGGATAGAGAGAGATGGAGTGAATGTGGAGTGGGCAGCTTAAACTCTGAGAGGGAGGAATGCAGAGTAATCAAGGAGAAAGGAGGAAGTACAGGAAGGAAATAAAAGGCTAGAATAAAAAGAGGGTTTGAGGAAGAAAAGGGTGGTGCTGCATTTAAAAATGCTATACCACACACTGTGGAATGCATATGAATGAAGTATGTTAATGGTAGTCGGCGCGGTTGACTGAAATGTCCCGATTTTATGGGGACACTATTAAGTCTTTTTTCTGATTGGCTGTTCAGTCCTCACATCTCTCATTGTTATTGGTGGCCAGGCATGTTTGTTGTTTGTCATTGGGCAGGCAGCAGCAGCAGCAGAGTCTGCTAGATTCACAATCCGATGGCATAATTCAGCCATCGATCAAACTTTGTGGACAGCAGTAGCCAAACTGCTCCTCCAGACAGAGAGAGAGAGCGAGAGCTCTCAGAGTAGAATATCACAAATCAAATGCTGTAACCTTTTAGTATGTCTGAGTCTGCACATGCCCACTGAAAACCAATGAGGCTTTTTTCTCTTGCGGTGCCCATCAGCCTGTCTATTCTACCTCTTCACTTGTCTTTCTTTCTTTTCTTGTGTCTTTCAATCACATATCCCCATTCCACCTCTTCCTCTTGAAAAGTTTCTTCACTGAGTTCCTCAGGGTCAGTTGTCTTTATTGATCTAAACAGGAATGCACAAGGAATCATGATGACGGTTGAGCGAGACACCTGCATTGCCTGCTGGTCCTTTTAACATTTACTCAGATGAATGATTTGTATGCATGTGTATATCTCTGCAGCAACTGTTTTCTTGGTTAGAATTCAATATAAAACCAGTGCTTCATAATGCAGTAGTAAAGTGGTTCTAGGGAAAACTGTAGCACTAATATGCACTATTGCTTTGTTCAGATATACCTTTAGTCCTGTGTTCTGTTACATTAGTCTGCAAGTTAGATACAACATAACATTTTACACAAAACCAGAGTTATGGAGGAAGAAATGATTAGTCATATTTATACTGTTATAGTTCCTATTGTTACTATTATTTTTATCATAGGACCTCTCTTTCTTTCTCCGACCCCAAACCAGTCGAGGCTGATAGCCGCCCACCTAGAGCAGGGGTCTGCTTGAGGTTTCTGCCTATTAAAAGGAAGGGTTTTTTTTGTTACTGTTGCCAAGTGCTTGCTCATGGTGGAAATTGTTGGGTCTCTGTAAATAATTTTATAAGGGGTACGGTCTAGACCTGCTCTATTTGAAAAGTCTCCTGAGATAACTTCTTTAACAACATATTATTGAATTGACCCATTCTGAGTAACCAGGACATTGTTTTCAGTGGTAGTAGCAGTGCAAAGGAAAATAAATTTTCGGGTGAGGGGGGGGATGTTAACATTCATAACAATTAATATAATAGCAAAAAATCAGATTATTTAATTTCTGTCTGGTTTGATGAGGCCATAAGTGAGAAAAGATATTTTAAAAATTGTGTGAACTGATCCTTTAAGTTCATCTAGCTTGATTGGAGTCATGATTGCTCCGGTAAAAGTAATAGCAGTCTTAAATAATAATTAAAAATAATAATATTCTGCATGTGTATGTATTCCTTTACTGTATATTATAAAGACTATAAAACACTGTTAAAATGGCCTCTGTTGAATTTTCCTTATTCCACAAAGAATTGTAGAAATGTCAGATAGTCATACTACTTGCACAGAGCCCCTTACAGTACATTTACCATCTCAGTGTCTACATTTTACTGCATCCAAAACAGTTTGAGCATTTTAAAGTAAATTATGGTTCATAATATGACAATCAAGGAAGATACTAACCATGCAAGATTAAACTGCCACTTACTGGTTACATTGATCTGCAATAAGCCTGATGATTACTCAAACTGATATATTTGAGGTCAATTTATTGGATTGTGGATATAAGAATAAATAATAATCAGTTCTGTAAAGTGTCGGGTTGAGTTAATGACTTCAAGGGCATGAAATCTTAAGTTTCTTGATAATCGGGAAATAAGACGCTTTTCACATAAAATAGTAACAATGCTGTACAGTATGTTCTATTGCAGGTTTACCTTTGGGTTGCAGGTAAAAATGTGAAATTGTAGATTATGGCAAGGGCTTAGAGGATCCAATTGACTGCCACTGGGAGTCCTTTTTAGGAACATTCACATTCTGGCTAGAGAGGGCAAATTGGACATTAGCAGCCATGGTCCAGCAAGTGGATAAAAATTCCTGGCTGCTCCCATGAATGTTAAATATAGAGGTGCTTGGGTCTACGCTCCTATGCATGCTATTATAATAAATCATATGCAATTGCTGCTTCTGTTCTGCCTTGTGTGTTAGCGATAAGGTCATTATTAATGGGTTGACTGGTTAGTGGTGGGTTTTTGTTATCAAATCTAAGAAAAATTGGGGGTCATTGCACTGCTGGGAGCCTAAATATAACACAGATTGTGGTGGGTGCTCATGATGTGACGAAGCTTTAACGAGACTCTGTCTCGGGAGGACACTAAACCTGCTCATTTTGGGCTGGAAGGGTTTAAGAACCCTTGTTAGAGCCTAATGGCTTTGCAAGAGGGGAGGATGTGGTTTGTACAGGTAAAATGAATAGATGAGTGTGAGTGTGCTGTCATGAGGTGTCCTTGGTGGAGGATATGATGGTAATTAGGCTGCTGTTTTCTCAATGGTGTTCCAGTGATGAGCCTGTTTAACCTCTCTGGTGGTGTGTGTATACGTGTATGTGTGTGTGTGTGTGTTGACTGCACGTACCAGAGATGAAAGTTAGATGTCCGTGTCTGTGCATGTGCATCGTCTTTGCATGGGTGTGTGTGGCTGCCCTTTAGTATGCTGACTCAGGCTGGTTTTCCCTTTCTAAAAGTAAATAACCTTGGTCCGCCAAGCTGTCAGCTGGCCCCACTGTGCCCTTGTCCCAACATCTAAAGATGGCGAGAAAATCTATGCTCTCTCATCTGAGCACCACAGCAACATGCACCACAAGCACATCTTCAGAGAGCCTGCACACTGCAAAGAACTTGTATCTTCAAAAAGCCACCTTCTGATGCAAAACTGGTACAGTTACATGCTTTTATTTTGTGCCAGCATATCAAATTAATTCCCGTACACGTTGCTACATGTTGCTTTGAGTGCGTCGTCTGTAGCTGAGACTGTTCTTCAAGCAGAGGGCTCGGGTTTAAACTCACACACTTATGTTTGAGAGAGAGGATCGTTTGCCGAACTGTTTGTACTCAGAGTGTGATGACAGTGGCTACATTTTACTGTTTTTCATAACAAAGCATAATGGCAGCCAGTGGAAAAGCAACATCTCAATGAGAGAATATTTAGTTTTGAAAATCTATGCCAGTGGTTTCTGTACGGCCAAAGCAAACCAACCCGAAATTTAAGAGGGGAATAAAGTTGGCAGCATAGTTGAGGTAAATAAAGTTAGTAATATAACTGTGTTTGGCTATTTGGCTAGTCTTTATATTGCTGAAGTACTGTGGTTGTATATTGTTGAGTGATAATGTCATACACAAGATTGTGGGGTACCAGGACATAGCAACCTGTTAACCTCTCCAATTCTTTCCTTTTCTTCACTGTTAGTCCCCCATCTGTCTGTCTGTCTGTCTGTCCCTCTGTCTGTCCCTCTGTCTGTCCCTCTGTCTGTCTGTCTGTCTGTCTGTCTGTCTGTCTGTCTGTCTGTGTTTAGTTCTATCATTATATTTTTCTCACCCGAAGTTGTTTTTCCTCTCACTTTCTCCCTCTTGTTTTGCTCCTCTCTCTCACTCTCTCTCCCAAGCCATCCCCCTGGAGGTTAATCCCTCTGGTTTCAAATAGAGATAACCATGGCAACAGGCCACAGCTTTCGAGCTTAGGGTCTGTAGGACAAAGGCATTGATCAGGATGAAATAGTGTCAGGTGTAAGCACAAAAACACACAACATGCACACGTGTACACACATTTGTGTGTGTGTTTGTGTTGGAGGCAGAGAATCCACTAACCCAGACTTGGCTGCTCAGTCACTCATATTACAGAATCAACCAAGTATACATGTAGCTGCTGTTGTTAAATCGATACATTGTTAAATCTAACAAATCCCTGTAATGGGATGTGTTTAAAATGATGAAGACACAAACAAAAAGAACATGAACAATGGTATTAAAGGTAAATAAAATTTCAATAGCCATTTGGGATTATTGAAAAAGGAATGAGAGATGCATATTTGAGCCTTGAAGCCTCTAAAAAAGAATTTGTGCAGGGAAAATAACTTCTCAGCGCTTCAACAACCACAGGTTCATGCCCTTGGGTAAACTGAACCCCCAGCCCCCTTCAGTAGAGCTTCTCAGTGGCCTTTCATAAAAATATTATTTGTCTAAGGACGTAGGTGTGAATGTGTTTTTCTCTGACCCCAAACACTCCATACACATACACTCAATCTACTGTGATTAAGTCACAGTTATGAAAAATAACAATGCAAAGTTGTGTTTATACTAGGTTTTGTATTGCCTTTAGTTTGATTGTATTCAGGTCATAGACAAATCCATTCACACATACTTGCACACATACACATACTTGACCTTGATGGCTAGATTACAGCATGACAGATGTAGTGAGAAAAGCAGAGTGGATGAAGAAGGTCTTTTATTGACGTGTAAACTATTATTCCTCTCCTCCAGGACTTAATAGCGAGGCCAGCAGAAGGTGTGGGTGGGCATGACATAGCTTAACTCCCATAACCTGCTTGTGTAACTTTTATAAGTGCTGCAAGTGTTATATGCCCTTGGATCATATGATATTACTGCAATGCAATTTAGGTGAAAATAAGGTTGTAGCCTTTGCCTTAAAGCCCCTCATTTACACTCTGACATTGACTTTCCTGTGCTTGCTCTTAAGAGGAATTGTTTTGAAAGTCCACACAAGTTCAAATGCAGGATACAGTAGATGCATGGTGAAACTTTTCTACTCATCACTAAGACTTGCATGCAATTTGAATCTGAGATTAGACTTTTCTTTGACTGTAATTTTCCAGACCGCATTTCCCATACTCATCTGGGCATGCATATGTGTAACATGACACATTTCTTCCCTCTAAGCCGATGTGATTCTTGTGTCTGAGCCAGTGTTTTATGTTTTAATCACTGCAATGCCGAGAGCACAAACCTACTTCTCCCCTGCACTTTTCGAGAACTTTTTAATTTTGCAGTTTCCCTTTAATTTGTTTTCTTTCTTACTTCATTTCCCAATAATTTGTCTGAGGACAAGCCACATGCCATTAGCAGGGCAAAAAGAAGCCGGAAACAAAAAAAGCTGCATTCAATAAGTTTGTCTAAAAACTTTCTTTATTAATTTTCTCTTCCCTTATCCGAGAAAGTGCTTCCTCAATGATAATCCAGCAATCCAGCAGGCCTTCTGGTTTATTGCATTTTTCTAATGAAATGTTCTGATACAGACAGGCAATCAAGGAGCAATTCAGTGAAAGGAGAAGAGAGAGAGTGGAAATAAAGGAGGTAGTATGTGAGTCATTTTAGGTGCAGAGCTGAACTTGCTTTTAATCTGTTAGAGTAGGTAGTGCAGGGTCACAGTGTATGCTGCAGACCATGCACCCGGTATTGCAAGGTTTGAGTCTCGCTCTTGACCAGCTGACCACTTCTCGTCCTCTCTCCCACATTTCCTGTAGCTCTTGTAAGATTCTGTCCAGAAATACCACCACTGTGCAAAATGGTGACATTAGCAAGAAGCTGAAGTGACATAAAACCGATGCCCACTGTTGATGAAATAAAAGGCTTTCCAACAGAGATGACATAGATAATTGTAGCTGCATCAGTAGTATTCAGTTGACTGAACTGACTTAAATCAAAAGCACATGATTTATGTTTGTTTATCAGAAAATAAGAAGGTGCACCAAACAACAAAACTGAGCCAGAAGAAAAATAAATAGTACCAGTTTTACTTTAGATTTGTACCTTTAACAATGTTGATGTCTATGAGTAATAATAATAATAAAAAGGTTACCAAATTTACTCCATAAAGCTTTTTCAGTTCAAATCTTTTAATTTTACCCCAACGTTTTATTCCATTGACCACTCTAATAACCCAAAAAACATTGTTGTCAATAAGAACATTTCAAAGCTCCTTAATAATTTCATGCTTCCGTGCTTGGAGAGGGTTCTCTGTTGTCTTTATTGAGGCTTCTTCCAACAGTAAAGCCTTTCATGTGATGTTCAATATTTGGTTTCCTTTTATTTTCTATATTTATGCTCTGCTTCATAAAAGACACAAGAACCATTTTATATTTCTGTGCTGGTAATACACAACTGTGTATTGGCATACATTCAATTAGTTAATGTAGCACACAATATGGTTGTCTAGGAGACTGCAAATAATTTTCAAAGTAACATTTTATTTTAACCTTTCTTCTGAAAAACATGTGGCCAAAGGGATGCAATCTTTTTTCTTTTGCATTAGCCAAAACATTTATTCTTGTAAAAGCACTCATCTTGTTTGCTCTTGTTGCAATTGTGCTGCCTAGCTTTTAACTAACTCCAAGAGACAGGTGAAAATAATACTTATTTTCAGCTCTGTTTAGAAAACTGATATGATTATAGTATTACGATCTTTATCATTGCTTAATGTGGGCTTAAACTAACGACTTTAACTGCAGTTACATTTGACAAATCAATGTCCTTCTGTTCCTCACTTCCTCTTCCTATCTGTTTAATTTCCATTCATCCTCTTTCTCCTCCCTTACTCCTGCCTTGATTATCTCAACCGAGTGTGACACCTCTGTTTATGGCTGTGTGGACGTTTTCTTTTCTATGTATGTTTGTATGTGTGTGTATGTGCAGCTGCTGTCGTTATTGAGTCTCTCTGAACTGGCATGAAATAGGTTTCACTGTGATGATGTAGCTTTAAATGCAGATTACACACACACAAAGACACACACACACGTAACTCTACCTCTCAAAGCAACAACAGGGTGTGTAGCTGCAGAGTCAGAGACAACTCCCCTCCTCGGTTCCAGACTCCATTAATCATTTAGAGCGAGGATTTCCCTGAAGCTCTAAATGTCTGCTCTCACCTCCGGCAGACACTACGACATCAGGCTGTCAACGCCTTGTATGACACTTGGACACATATCAGACATACAAGAGATTTGTTTCAAAATCCCTCTGTTTTAATGAACATCCAAGGCCTACTCACTGATTTTTCTATTGTTCTTTAATATGCGCAAATTGGATCTGTGGGATGGGATGCACTATTATCATCTTCAGAGACAGGAAGTCTGTGTTTCTGTTGAACGTTTTATTTTCTGGACAGCATTTAAATCAACCCCATCTGAACTCTTAAAAGGCACTTTAAATCTCTTAAAATAAATAATTTTTAATTTTCACTCAAGGTTATTTAACTTTTGCTTTGTCTCGATCCAACTCACCACTAAATGAGGTTAGTGTTATTCAAATGGGTGAGGATTTGGTTAGAGGCAAACAGCATGAGTGTAAGTGATGGGAAAACATGGCCCAGGTCGAGAAATATCTAGAATTATTCAGTTAATAAAAAACAGAGAAATAAAAGACTGGAGAGGTTTTGTGTAAATTTAGCAACAGGCTTTTCTCTGCCAAGCTGTTCACTGGGAATTCCTGACTTGGAGAAGGAATGGAAATTTTGCCTGAGCTTTTATTGACCTTTAACAAATGCATGCATTCATGAGCACACACACCTACACACACACTTGACTTTTTTTATTCTGCTAACACACAGAAACACAGACAACATACATATTAGCGCATGCTGACCCACGCCACATACATGCACACTTCTTTGAGTGGCAGGTGCATGAAAGAAAAATACTTGTCTATGGAAACCATTTGACAGCATGTGGTGTATGTGTGTGCGTGTGAGTGTGTGTCTCTGTGTAGGCCTGTCTCCCAGATCATCTGTCTGCATTCCAGGTAATTAGACTGGCCAACAGCTGAGTCCCATTAGCCTTGATTACAGCATTCAGTACTACAGGAGAAAAGAGAGAGAAAAGAAAGAACTAGAGAGGGATGGATGTGTACGTATTGTACACACCGAGTATGTTTTTAAGACATTAAGGCTCCTATGTGTAGGCGTTTGTGTGTGTAATCCTTGTAATCCCTTAGCAGTGCCTTAGCATGGTTAGCCACCTAAGGTTTTAGCGGTCTAATCTACTGCACATTTTTTACCTCGATGTCTATAAGCATGTGGATCATATTTTGATGCATAACTCCTCAAAAATGCTTTTTTCTTAATTGGCGTCCCACAGTGGAAGTTCAGACATTTTACCAGTCAGCCACAATTGTAATCTTAAACACAAAATGGATCACAGACATGTTTCTGGTGGATCCCCGCAAGATAAGAAGCTGCTGCTGCTAAATCCCACATTTGGGTTTTTTGGCTGAGCCATGAAGAAGTACCACAGAGTATTGTGCACCACAGCACCACAGGAAATGACACCACTTCTACTCAGCTGTTAGGAATCAGGCCCACACTCATAAGATGTGTTTGTGTGGTCAGTCTGATGCGTAAACAACTACATCAACAACAAGAAACAGCACAACAGATGTAACATTATCAGGCCAGGGTGTTGTTTAGTCTGTCTATGCATCTACCCATCCATAAAGTCTTTTTTCTTTCAAATCACACCCGAGGGAAACTGATCAACTCATGAGACATTTTGATCTGCATTCAGCCCAGGAAATGTTTATTTAATCCACCCTAGGTTTTCCTATCTTTCTGTACGTCCACTTCCGCCCTTTCTCTCTGCCTCTCTCTCTCTCTTCTATCTCTGTCTGACCCTCCCTGATGGTTTCAGTGTCTCACGATTGGGTGATTGATTCCAGCTCTGGATGGCTGGCAGACAAGCAGCCTGCACACTGGTGTGCAGCAGGGACTGCACTCTGCTCTGACTCTGTGATGAATTGCTGGCCTTTTAATACACACAGTAGAGACAGTTTGAGTGAAGAAAAGAGAAAAATGGCATGAAAATAAAATAAGCTAGGTTAAGATTGCATTAAGAAAGAGAGAACAGTAGAGAGCAATGCAAAAGCTGGAGAGAAGGAGATGCAAACATTGAAATAAATGAGTGAATTGATGAATAACTGCATCTGTGACTAGAAAATGAGAGAACAGTGTGTGTGTGGAGTCCCCATTAACTAGAAAGGCCTCTCTTATTGCTTTAAATGAGTCATGCAGAGTGTGAAGATGCAGGCAGTGTGAGAAGCCAGAGGGAGAAAAAACGTTTTGCCCGTCACAAAATTAAATTAAACATTGAACATTGAAACATAGTCAGTCTCTCACTTAGTCAAGTGTGATGCTATTTCTTTGAATAGTTAGGGTTTCATGGCCACTTCACAGTCACTAGAAAGCCACAGAGTGGAAAACAGCTTTTCAACTTCCGAATATTTATATAAGTATGGCCTTACTTGAAACGCCTCTAACCCCAGTTTTAATGCTGCTTGAGTGTTTGCTCTATCCTTTAAAAGTTAGCTAAGCTAAATGACCTTTGAAGCCAATTAGCCTGAAAAAAAAAACCTGTTGTAGAATTTACTTAAGTGGATGGATCAATTTCAGTGTTTTCTTTTTCTGCTTGAAAAGTTATTGCTTTAAAGTTGAAGGGATGTGACAACAGTAATTAGGTACATGCCCTTTTTATTTTATTGCAGATTAAACACCATTCTCTGGAGACATTCAACACACAAATACATACAGTAGAAGAAATAACCAGCCATGGCTGTTTATGTGCTGAGAAATGCATATCGTACATCCACAAGCTCTGGGATCTCTGCAAGATACTACAAGGGATTTTTGACTGGTTAGGAAACAGTTGTCTCTATATGACCTACATAAACAAACAAGACCATCAGCGGGAAGATTGGCTATTTCTATGTAGTTATTCTCAGCATGTAATGCCTGCCACCGGGTTCCCCTTGAAATCAATGAAACGAGGTGGCAGAAACCCTACCTGCCACTGGAATCAACACAAAATGAAAGTTCTTTGTAGGGGCTTTAACTTGGAAAAACACTTGCATTACAGTGGCCTTTAGGTGGCTTAAACATGCAGCAATGCTTCGGCATTTTTTATAATGCACTCACATGTAGGTAGATAAACAAGATAAGTTGTTACGCCATACAGCAGACAAAAAACATTTACTGTACATAAAAGTTAACATCCTCAAAATAAGTCATTTGACTTGTGGGTGGAGTGTTAATACTCCTACTACACAAAAGCAAGCACATTTACATCAGAGGTAGCAGCAGCCAAATACCATGCCTACAGTAATCTGGCCTGACCAGAGACTAAATGATGAGGCAATCACTATCCAGTGTTGATTTCACTGAGCCTCTAGTCATCGTGAAGATGGAGAAAAGTGTATATCTCTATGGCTAATGAAACTCTAGGGATTTCAGGGTTTAGGGTTTATAAAGTATTTATGGTATGTTCATTAAGTATTGATTAAGCCGTTAGAGAGCATTTAGACATCCAGACAATCATTATGAAAGATCAGAACTTGACTTGAGGAAGAAGAAGATGGAGGAAGGCAGAAGTGCGGAGGGAGGTTGCAGTGAAGGATGAATGGGAGTGAAGAATGGAGATGAGAATGGTGTGAAGAGGAAAATGTAAGACATGCAAGAAGAAGAGCAAGGAATCCAGAGGGAAAGGAAAAGGAGGGGAGAGGAGAAAAAAAAATCTACTCTTTAAATATTAATTAAGCATTCAGATGGCATTTTAGACAGCAAGGCTACCATTATAAGAGATTAGGTTTTAATCTGAGGAAGAGGAGGGGCGAATAGCAAGTAAGAGGAAAGGACAGGTGGAGGAGGAAGAGGGTGAGCATGAGAAAGGAGGAAGTTAGGGATAGAGAGGAGGTGGGCTGAGGGAGGGTAAAGGAGAGGGAAGAATAGATGGATTAAAAGAGGAAATGAGCAGGATTACGCATAAGACAAGTTTGAAAGGTAAGAGGAAGGAGTCAACACATAATGAATAGAAAGTCTCATTTCCCTAATCACATACTGCTTCTGCATGAAAGTGCTCTGCTAGTTGTTTCCAAAGCATTTCTCGGCCCACGTCTTCAATTCATTTTTCCTCATCTCTCCATCCATCCGTTTTCAATACCCGCTCATTCCTGTTCAGGGTTGTGGGAGGCTGTGGTGTGTCATTTCTGGTGTGAAGTGTTGCTATTTGAGATGCAAGCGGGATTGCGAAGAAATGTGACATTCAAGTACCGCCTCACCTCATATCCATCCATCTAGCATATACAGACCCAGCCGGTGTTTTTCACAGGTATTTAACCATTGCTTTGCCCTCTCTTTACCCTCTAGCTCATCAGCAGGTGTTGTTGCATTGCAGGGTAACCAGGAAGTAGCATGATAAGAGGTGCAGACCTGCTATAATGATACAGCAATGAGGTTTAATGGGGCTGAAAACACGGGCTGACTGGCTGGCAGGCAGGCTACACAGTCAGGGAGAGGCACAGTTGGTGTGAAGCTGTTTCCAGCTCATGACAGATGTTACGAGAGAGAGAGAGAGAGAGAGAGAGAGAACGAGAGAGACAAAGACACAGAGAGACAAAGATACAGAGGGAGAGAGAGAGAGGACAGAGAGAGAGGTGAGTCATTTGCAACATGCAGAGTGAGAGATCACTGAGAAGTAACTTTGTGGAAACGGCAACTTTGAGCAAAGTCAAGCAGAGTTCATTCGCATGTGGGTGCTCCAAAGCTCTCTACTTCATATCCCAGAAGTACTTGTGCAAATAAAGGGTTTTACAGCCAACTGTGTCTAGAGATGGTGTAGTAAAGTGCAATGTGATTTCAATAACCCACCACGATGCCCCTGTTGATTTTATACCCATCTCACTCTTGATTTCCCTGGATTGAGACAATATAAATGATACAAAGAAAACTAAGGCATTTCAGGCAGGCACAGACATGCATTATAAGCAGCAACTAGAGGAGTGGAGGAGAGGTTATGGCTTCCCTCTTGTTGGTACAAATCTGAATTCATTAAGCCACATTAAGAGTTTAAAGCACATTGGAGCGTAGCCTCAGGTGTGTTCTGGAGCTAATTTGTTTGAATGACTGAAACTTAGAGACTTGTAACTTTAAACAGTGTGACATGGCAATAGATGTGTCTAGGTTTTTCCACTGAATTTATGTAACTTGGAGTTGAAATAGTACCTTTATTAGCTTTAGCCTTTCTAGCTTCAGACAACGTTTCTCTGCTGAATCTTCCCTTGGGTGTCAACAATTTTGTCTTAAATCTATCAGTTTTCTCACTACAACTGGGTACATACATTGTAAACCCAGGCCTTATTAGGATTCTGCTTCTATTATTTATTATTGTGCACAATCCCACTGAATTTAACCACTGTGCTGCAGTTTGTCAGTGGGTATAAACATTGTCCCTTGAGGCAATTGTTTGGGCCTTTGCAAAAGCAGAATAAACAATCATAAACAGGAAGCTCACAACATAGACAGATTTGTCTGTATGGTCTGATGATAATAAGAAGGTCACACACCATGCTTTCAACAAAGTGAGTGGTCTGCAAAATAAAACAAAAAGGCTAACCCCATCTGAAAGAACAGTTTGTGATTTTATCAGTAGAGTATGTACTGTAGACATGTTTGATTACATAATGTATCTAAGTGTTTGAAGCCTTGAGTAATTGCCTCATTGGAATTTACTTGGAAGTCTTGTGAGAAGCTGCATCACAGTGGCTAGTTCCTCAACTCTAATGAGGTTGTGCTGTTCACAGTAATTATAGGTGACAGGTTCACAATTTTTCAAGTCTGTTTTAAATCAATACTTAGGTGCCCATATGGACATTGAAATAGGCTTTACTTGCAGTAATCATTCCTCATGTTCAAACTGGCAATTAAAAGAACAGGAGAAACGATACACACACACACACACCATTTTAACATGGTGTGTGTTGAAAAGCAGTGAAACTATAGTTTACTCTGTGGCAAGTAGAAGGCCATGATGATCTCAGTGATGTAACTCTTTAAGGAAGAGGACTCTAAGATCAATGGCAGGTTCCACAGCTGTTACATATGACTCTACGCCTTTGATGTCGCTGCTTTCGCCCGTCACTGCTCGCATAAATACACGCGCACACAAGCATGCATGCAAATGTAAGAGATTACATTCAAAGCCAGTTTGCCCTGTGTGGGAAGACAACTGTGCCACTCTGGTTATTGGACACTCTGCCAAAGGAAAATCCCTGCTGACGAAGAGAGATATTCAGACTCAGAAAAGAAAGGTAAAATATTTCAGACTCCTTCACCGGAGCTGTTCTGCCTATTCTGAGTCACTGATTACATATATGGCTTTGGTCACAGTCGGGCAGATTTGGAACTCCCACTCTTGAAATCAAACAGCTCTGGTGCATGCAAAGGAAAATCCTCCATGGATGAAGGAAATATTTATGCTCAGACTAAGCCACATAGACCAGCTTTATATTCTATATTGAAGTATTCATTCAACAGCAGAAACACACATACAAATATTGGTATTTGCCATTGTACTAAAATAAAACAAAACATTTTGGCTTCTCACAATTCAAGCACAGTGCATATCCCACACCATACACAATTTGAGTATTTGTTTCATTTTTCATGACAACAGTGGAATCAAATGTACGAACAGTGTCCCATTCCAGCACTGCACAGCATTCAGTGTCAGTGTATTACTTATGTTACTGCTTGAGTTTGTGCAAATTAGATGAGAGAAATATAAAGTTTTCTGTTGAATATATAATGTGTCAAAGACTTTCCGGGAACTTTGGGGCACTGATTGTAATATCACCAAGTTATTACCAAGGTCATCATGAATACGTAGTGTCATTATGGCACTGAGGAGAGATGCAGCCAACTCAGCTACAAACTGTCATGAAGAAATTAAACATCACAGAACCATTTACAGCATTTACAGAAGCATACTGGGGAACCATGTTTCCAAATAGTTTTACAAAATTATGAAATCATGTAGTTATGATTTACAACTTGCATATATTACATTTTTTTCTTCCTTTCTGTCTGTCTCAATAGCATCCATCCATCCCTCTTTAATTGCCAGCACACACACACACACACACACACACATGCACACACGGGCTTTGGTCTCTTGCGGAGGATCATTTGAATGGAGTGCTGCTAAACAGAACAAAAATAATTGAAGTATACTAGTCTAACTAACTGAGAGGCACATTAGAAGAAAAATGTAATGCAACTCAGTTAACATCTATGAATCCTGAGGGGGTTTCCTTATTGCTTCAGGGGTTCTGAGTGTGGAGCCGCTGCACTGCCTTTTCAATGAAATGTTTATTCCTCTTTTGAGAAGAGTTTGCCTCTTGAGTTAAATTCACAGATATTTTGCAGTGGGAGATTCAGTCATAAATATGAAAATAAACTGGAATGGCACTGCCCTAACCTTTAATGCATTTATTGCTGCAAAAGGAGCTTTTAGTGGATGGTTATAGTGAACTCTTTTATTTCTCTCTCTTCATTTTGAGCATTTTTACACACTTACAAGGGAAAAAAATGTTTTGCTTATCACAAGGGCCATCTCATGCTTAGATAAATCCTGCTGAAGTGAAATTGAATCTAACATCTGAACTGCTCATCAGCGGAGTCATTTTCTATTCTTATTCTTATTCATATTTTTCAGGGAATAGTTTTGTGAAGCTTAATTATTAAAAATAAATAGCATACATTTTTTACACATTCAGATTTTGCAGTTTCCTTAAGGAGAAGCATTTATTGTTGTTTATTGTTTTCAATGTTTCAGAGAGGCTTTTTCAGTGAGTGCAGTGAGTCTCTAAGACTAGACAAAAACATGCAACTTCTCTTTTCCGGCTGGTATTGAAACTGTTACCAAGACAAAGTGACATGATGATAACTATTTAACCACATCTTCTTCTGCTGTACCTCCCAACAGCAACAGGAGCAGGACCCCACCAACCTTTATATCTCGAACCTGCCGCTGTCCATGGACGAGCAGGAGCTGGAGAACATGCTGAAGCCCTTTGGTCATGTGATTTCCACACGGATACTGAGGGACGCCAATGGCCTGAGCAGAGGAGTCGGATTTGCTAGGTATGTATGTGGAGAGACGCGCACACACACATGCACACAACCTCTCATTTACACTTTTGTTTCTCCAAAAATCAAAATCTCCAGATTAGGACACATTTCCCACTGACAGCTACGTTTTTATTTGCTGAAACAAACATGCCGATTGTCAGTCGCATCCAAATGTATTTAATTTTAGGCTTTGCTGAATAAACTATAATTACTTATCAGTGCGTATGGTCTGTATGGTCCAGATGCATTTTTTAGGTGCTAGAGGCAACATTACCCTGAGCTGACTTCCTGCCATTTACAACTTCTAGCTCTAATGATACATGTCCACATTCCTGTACCCTTGGCCCTGTCACCCTACTCTGTGTGTGTGTGTGTGTGTGTGTGTGTGTGTGTGTGTGTGTGTGTGTGTGTGTGTGTGTGTGTGTGTGTGTGTGTGTGTGTGTGTGTGTGTGTGTGTGTGTGTGTGTGTGTGTGTGGTCTTCTCAGTTACACCGTGGAGTGTGCCAGTGATTAGAATGCAGTCAGGGCTCCATTCAGGGTCACTGGCTATGTGAAGAAAACCCAAGACACACACAGAGACATGCATGCTCACATACCACACACACAAACACACACACACAGTGTCTCTCTCCCCTCACCATTTTTCTCTCCGTCTCACACACACATACACACCGGCTTTTGCTTGCCAAGCAGGCAATTAGTCATTGAGCTGTGATTGGGTGAGCAGAGCTGAATAGGGGCAGACAAAGAGGACATGACACACAACAGATCAGACTGAATGGAGCTTTTAAACCAGGACAAAGGAGAGGAAACCCCATTGAAAACACACACACATGCACACACATGCACACATAGCTAAGGATTTTGCTCAGGCATACATAGACAAACAAGCACAGATGCATAAACAAGACATGCATTTAATATACATACTGTATTGTAAGACATATTTGCGTATCCACATACAGTACAATAACGTTTTTGAGAACCACAGTGCCTACTCTGTATATTGAATAGTAACATAAGGAGCTGATTGTCCTCAAGTAGCACCTCTTTCTTTCTGTCTCTCTCTGTCAGGATGGAGTCGACGGAGAAGTGCGATGTGGTGATTCAAAATTTCAATGGGAAATTCTTGAAAACCCCTCCAGGCATGACAGGTAGGTGTCCATCACCAACACAATTGCTTTGTACTGGCTAAGCTTGTGCTTTTCTATATATAGATAAATCGTTTAATGCCAGTACCAATACAGTACCTGAGTTTTGGTACTGATACCTGACTCTGACTTTTTTGTTACTTTACTTTGAGGAAACAATGGCATCTTGTTGGCTTTTTATTGATAGATACAGCTGTAGAGAGTCAGGAAAGGTGGGTGGAGAGAGAGGGGATGTCACACAGCAAAGGCAAAGGTCGGATTCGGCCGCTGCAGCAACTCCGTATATGGGTCGCCAGCTCTACCGAGTGAGCTAACCGGGCGCCCAACAATGGCATCTTTTTTATCTGATTAAATACACGAAACTTCTCAATGCATCAGTGTTTAATGTCACCTGAACAAAAGCAGCTAAATTAGGCTAAATAATAATAAATAAATATACAGACTTAACCTGATTTAATACTTTCAGATTTATTACAAAACATTTCAAATCTGACCTGGCATTGAATGACAATCTTTGAAACTTGACATTGTCTGTACTCGTATACATTTCGGTTGATACTCAAAAACTATTGAGGTCCAATATATTAAGAATTTATACATCTCGTTTCTTGCTCTAGGAAATTGGGTTATTCTCTGCCTCTAGAATCGTGCACATTATCTTTATTTCATAAGATTTTAGTGGATGCTGTAGAGAAACCAGCCTTGGTTTCAGACTGTTAGACAAATGTGTGACATTAAATCACAGCAGCACAGGATATTTTTATTTTTAACTCACAGGCACCCTTATTTATTATGTTTATATAGACTTTTAGTGCCCAATGTTTTGTTTTTTTATGAATGAACCACATGTGTTATCAGTTACAGTCACGCAAGGGACATGTCTGCTTTTTGGTATTACAACATCTGTCTGTGTACAAAGCAGTGTCAGTGCGACTGATAATTTATCAGCATCATTTCTGCTGCTCTCTTTCTCTCTCTGTCCCACTGCTTACACCACCTTGAGTTGATTTAGTAGGAATATCTGAGTGATTCATTCCCTGGCTGTAGAGGACACAGATTGAGACACACACATGCAAGATGCACATGTACGTACAGAGACAGACTTCCCCCAAAGCAAACAATCTGTCTCTGATTGTCCCCCAAATAAACAACAAAGCTTTGTTGTTCTTTTAACACAGAGGGAAAGAAAGGGATGAAGAAAGGATGGAAGGAGAGATGGGGGAGATGCAGTGGAAAGAAGATTGTAATTGGGTTTGAAGAAACTATGAGGGGTGAGAGAGAGAATGACATGTACATAGAGAGAGAGAGAGAGCCAAGTGGGGGTGGCCAAACATGAGTGAGATAACAGAGCAAGGTGAGAGAGAATAGAAAACTGAATTGGGGAGAACCGAACGGAAAGTGACACAGGATGAAGAGATGGAGATACTGAATGATCATATTCAGGTAGAGAGAGGAGGTGTGCCACACTGAAGAAAATGGAAATCAAAGACAGACAGAGAGAGCTGTGCCCCGTGCCCTGGCAGTATAATTTGTGACATACAGCATGGAGGGTGGTTCAGTTTGTCACCTGGACGCATGCACACACACACACACACACACACACACACACACACACACACACACACACACACACACACACACACACACACACACACACACACACACACACAAACACAGCTGTACTTCTGTGTACAGTGAGGTGTAATTTTGTAGCAAGTGGATGATGCATCATTCCATCCTATGCTGCTGCTTCCTGCAGCCTCAGTTTGTGTGAGAAACAGACAATCCTAACTGCTCCTACAAGCAAAAACCATGACCATCAGCCTAGTAAACAGTAATGATCTTCATGGAAAACTTTTGTGGTGTATGTTGTTATATATTATCACACAACTCAGTGTTACAGAGTTTTGTCCCAGCTCAAAATCAAAAAATCTAAATAAATGTTAATAATTTAAAAATGAATCGGCTTTTGCACACACGTACTGTGACAGAGCTTAAAATGTTCTTATAGAGGCTAAACTAAGGTAAAACTGCTCTAATCAGTATTTTCATATTAAAAATGACTGTGTTATCTGAAAGGGCCCACTCATAGTGATAAACCCACAAAGAATTATCACTTTAGCAACTCACTGTTTTGCTCTTGGCGCCTGTAACTTTACTGTTTTGGTTCAGCCTCATAACTGTTATCCCTCTCGTTTCCAGCCACATGAGGCAGCTGTTTTCAGTGAAAAAGCTGTACAAGTCTACTGTAGCTACCTGCCCAGCAGCAAACAGCAGAGAGACAAAGTTAGTGACTAGCTGATGATGACAGTGGAGCATTTAGCAACCAAAGAGCCAGATATTACAGTTTTTGGAGACCAAAACAGAGCTGGAAGGAGACTGAATATCGGACTAACCTTAATCAAGTGGACACAAATACAAACCCAAATTAAAGTTAATTTATCTGCTAGATGTGTAAATAAACAACTGTTTACTAAATCCACAACAACTTTTATAATATGATATGAATGATGATTGTGTAATAAATCATCATTCATATGATAATAATAATTTGTAATAATAATAATTTGTACCAATCTAATATACAGAGAGAGACCGTGTGCCAGGTTCTTTTGATTTATGTCACTGGTTTTCTGTGTCACTGACAGTCGGTGGCATGTCTAAGGCTGTTGCAGTGACATTATGACAGGCCTTTGTGCTTTGTTTTGTTGCTAGTCTGCTTATCAGGTACATTTGTTGTCTCAAAAAAAACCCAAATCTCTGTTATCAAAAGTTAAATCTACAGCGTTGTGCATCACATTGAGTGTTCTTGTACATTTGCCTGTGTGTTCCTCTGATTAATACCAGAGTCTGTCCGTCCAGGCTGATGCATTGACAGGCAACATGTCTTTACTCTCTAGCCGCGACATTAATGCTGACATTGATCACCTGACCTAGAGCTTCCATCAGCCCTCGTTTCCCACTTCTACTAGGTTTCGGTCATAGAGATAGAGTATCTAGAGTTGAATGTTCATACTCTTTATCTTTTATTAACACAAAAGGATTTTATACAGATCTATATCGTCTTTATTATTAGGTTACTTTGTATGAATACAGAATGTCTAGAATTGGTTCTTACTATTTCACTGGTCTCCACAGCTTTTGTTCTTCATAAATAAAATGTGTTGGAAACATCATTACTGCTCCTAATGTCTCATCACATTTAGCGAGTAGAGCTGTCCTACAAATTCGACATTCTAATCTGTGGTGTTAATCGAGGGATCACAGCCTGTGTATTTACTATACAATATCTGTCTTCTCTGTACTCGACGTTCAATAATGTCCTGCCCCCATACTGTGAAGGAGAGAGTGAGAAGAACTCCCTATCCATCCATAATGAGCATATATCTACAACTTGATCATCACCATGTCATTTTCTGTCAGAGCTTGATATAATAAATCTTTCCTGTTCTTGATGACAGATTCAAACAGTCAGCACTTGATAAGGACTGATTTCACAGGTGTATCCAAAGATCTTCTTCTCTCCCACTATCTGATAGTGTTGTAGTTTTAATAGTTCTCTTTGTCCTGCCCTCCCCTAATGGTAAGACAAACGGAGGAAAAGAATGAGAAGAGTCCAGATTTCAGAGAAGACCCATTATCATCCAGTAGTTTCAATAATAATCAGTAGGATTTTAAAAATGCGTGCCTTAAATGTCTGGCATGATCATGAGGCATTAAGTCTCCATTCATTGCAGAAGTGGTTCGATACTTTCATAAATGGGAAATGAATTTCATTTGAGGTTCCTGATAATGGAGGAAAAAATTGAACGAGGCTGTTCTGAGAAAAATATTGTGTAATTATGTGCCAGTACTGCACTGTCAGACCCGGTGTCAGCTTACACGTGATATTTTGAGCCACTTATTTAGCACTCAAACATAGCTATGGATTTTAAATGTGATGCTTTTGACGCTCTTACTAAACCACATCAATGCTGTCAAGTTCTTAAAGTTGCAAAGACATTTGGTGCTATCTTAACATCATTTTGGAAATTAAATTCTTAAATAAATATGACAGTGTATTGATAGATTTTTTTCAGACTTGTCACACAGCCAGTTCCTTTTATGTTGCTTTAGGGTTATGATGAGAAAATGTAGCAAATGTAGTAAACTTCCTTTCCCCCGTGGGGTGCTGTCAGGGAATAGGCTTGTTTTAGATGAACTGCACCTCGTCTGGAAAGTGGACAAGACCAGGCGACAGCAGCGACAAAAAGGTGACAAACAGCTGCAGTCAAGGCGTTTCCTGTCATGCCCTGGGTCTTGCGGTCTGGCTCTAAAAACTGCATCTGTCTCGAGCTCGTGAGGTTGCCCACATGTGCATTATGTCAGAGCAACTTGACATCAAGTCTGACACAAATCTAACTGGCATGCATTGTGCGACGAGCGCCCGTGATCGATTCTGCGCAGGCCTGGCTCATCTCGAACGAGCCTAATGTGTGGTGTCCTTCACATCCTGTACTTTACAGTATGAATATAGGACAGAATATTTTCTAAATCTCAGTTCTCTGTCTGAGCTTACAACCCTTACAGTTTTGCTTATCGCAGTAGACATATCTTTTAATTATATAAAAGTGCTTATAGCAATATACATATTTTCTAATATATATTTTTATAGCAAATAGATCCTCTCATGTATGGTGCTTGAACAAGTAACCCTCAAGAGTGCATATTGTTCTGTCCCAGGGCTTCGAGCTCTTTGATGCCTGGCGTCTTAAACAAAAAAAGAACTGCACCCCATTCAGCCCAGCTGAGGGATTCCTCATTTTGTTACATTTGGGGATTGGATCCCATTTTCCAGCTGAATGATTTCCCATGTTGCTTGCTAATGGATAGATTTTATTTTCAATGAGAATTTTCCCATTTGAGGAATTGGGTCCAACTCATATGATATTCCCTCTCCTCCCACAGTGCAAACTGAAACCATTGTCCTGTTACAAGCACGTTTTTACCTGCCTACAAACTGGTGCCTTGCCTAGAAGCACCAAAGCTAAGATCTGTAGTTTAAATCTACTGCACTTAATCAAGTGCATCTAGAGTAACCTGTTTATTTCATCTTCCCCATATTTTGCTTTATTTCCTGTGTCTTTTTCCTGTGTCCCCCTCACCAGAATGGAGATGGATATGTTTGTTTGCTCTGCTGGAGTTTTAACAGTTTCTATGTTGTTCAATATCCCACAGTGCCAATGAGTGGTATAACAGTATGCGACCCATTCTTCACAGTACAACCTTCCTACCCTACTACCTATTTACACATCCTGTCAGTTAAACACAAAATGCCATAGGTTGAAAACTCCA
Source organism: Dicentrarchus labrax (assembly GCF_905237075.1). Lineage (NCBI taxonomy): Eukaryota > Metazoa > Chordata > Actinopteri > Moronidae > Dicentrarchus > Dicentrarchus labrax. The sequence continues at coordinate 18,380,949 of NW_026136707.1, read as the reverse complement.
TTTCAAATCAGTAAAAACTAGTTTTACCCTATAGCATACACATGCACACACAAACATACAGAAAGACACACAACCAGCATCTCTGTCATTTTACTGACATCTCTTGCATTCTTCACGTCTTTTATTTCCTATTTGCATCGTCTGTCTCTGCAGCAAGCCACCAACAGGATGTGACAGTGATTTTTCCCCCCAAAAGAAGCCAAGAAAACACAAAACTAGAGTGAACACATTCTCTATTTGATCCACAAAGCAGTGATACTTAGATAGAAAAGTTAAACTTATAAATCAACTCCTGCAAGTCTTAATGCATGCAAATAAATTAGTTTGTGAACAAACACGCATGTAGCTTTTGTCCTGTAAAGTATTTCTGTTCACTTCAGTAAGTAGCCCTTGTCAAGTTTGAAGCTCTTGGCAACGATTTATGTTGCTAATAACAGCGACCACAGGGAAACACTCATGTGCAGTGACGCACAACTACACACAAACCATGTAGTAGCTCTGTGTGTGAGAGTGTGGGTGGGTGGGTATATATATATTTTTTTGTATTTTTTCACACATTCTACATAGCGATGAAGCTCAGAGGCACCTTGTACAGCAAAGCAAAAACAAACAAATTTATATTATGTTTCAAACACATGATAAATGATTTAACATATCACAAAATGTGTAGCTGTATTTGTTGTAAGGCTTGCAATAAGATTCTCTTTATGGTAATGTATGACATTTTGAAAGATTAATACATGTAGCCTTACGTGTTACAGACTTTTTGCACCTAGAATATATTTTATATATCTACGGAAGTGTATTGCATTCATTTGAATACAAAAAAAAAAAAAAACTCTATTTTTTGGTTTGTTTTTTTAAATAATTTTTTCACTTTTTCTGACATTTTTTTTTCCCCTGTTTTTCTGAGTAATTTTTTTTCCTGTTTTTCTGAGTAATTCTTTTCCTGTTTTACGGAGTAATTTTTTTCTGTTTTTTGTGGTAATTCCCCCCCCCTATTTTTCGGAGTAATTTTTTTTCTAAATTATCGAGATACTTCGAACTCCCCCGAGAATCTCCAACCTGCAAGTTACTCCCATGGACCTATGGTGACTCCTGCCCGCACATACATGCCCCATCTTCAACTATCTACCGTACATTGCTATGTCTAGCAGATCTGAATGGGCTTTCCTTCTGAACAACCGCAAAGTCCTCAGGTGCCTGCGTAGAGTCGACAAACTAATGATAATATCATCTATATGACTTAAAGACAGGACTATCTCCCAGTGTCTTAAACCCAAATCAAAGTAAAACTTGATTGAACTAAACAAGCCATGTTTGTTTCCGTTAAATCGAGCTCTTTATAAAGGAATGAATGCGTCTATTTTTTCAAATGCTCTCTAAACTCAGAAAAAAAATTGTCAGAAAAACAGAAAAAATAAATTATTCAGAAAATCTGAAAAAAATTACTCTGAAAAACCAACCATAAAAATAAATTACTCAGAAAAAAACAAATAATTACTCAGAAAAACAAACCGGAAATTTTGTTTTCAAGTGAATGCAATACGCTTCCGTATATATGTACACATAAAAACATAGAGCAAAATATTGTATACATGTACATTAGTTTACCACTTGCTGTGTATAATATAAATCTCCTGAAACTCGCTGAGTCAGTAAAGACTTATTTATTTCTGCCCACCTGCATAATAAAAAGCTAACAATAACATCTTTATGAATCATAAACCTGGTTTATTAGTAAAATGTTATTTCTATATAAACTTGATATAAAAAAATAAACCACAATAGAATGGTAGCTTTTTCTTTCCTCGGCATGGTTGCTCACTGTGCATCCACACTGACTCTTTCTGTTACGGTGAAGCTCCACCAAATGTGATCCACATAGCAGTCAATTCTGCCTCCATTAATTTTCTATGAGATCTGAGCAGATGTCTGCACAGTGCAGTAGTTTGCTCTGCAAACTAAGCGATGATGTTGGGATTTTCACAACGTATGAGCCCCACTCCCTACCTGTCAGGACACTGACAACAAAAACACAGCCTGGAGAAAGAAGGGGAATAGTGTTGTGCTTGGGGCTACAAAGATCGATTTATGTGTGTAATTTCTGCTCATTCGATTTGGGTTGAATTTTATTCCTTCAACTCCATGTCCTGTTTAGGAAGAATTTAAATATCTGAACTCTTTAGATATCCAAATATTGCTTCAGACTACATTAATTAACTTGATATGCCCAAAAGTGACCCATTTTAGAGGGCAGACACAGCTGTACCCAAATTCATCATGAATTCATCACTTCGTGTTATGGAGCCGCAAGAGTGAGAGCAGCAGGGGTCAAACTGACAATTAAAAATGTCCTTCCTCGTTTAAAGCCCTCTTGTGAAATGCAACAGATTGTAGCAATGTAACTGTGAAAGCAAGCTGAATAATTAATTTGATGCACCAGTTTGAGCAGCTTTTTTATTTTATTTTATTTTTTATTTTTTACAGGTAATCTTGTCTCTGGATGCTTTGCGCTTGTTGTTGCCTCCTGATTGTGTGGCGACTAAATTCTCCTCTTAGGAATAAATGACATTCATTATTGTCAGAATCATCATCAGTATTTATGACTTGTCACTGTGCTTGTAAACAAATAGAACGTTTTTTTTTCTTTTTAACCTCATAAACGCACAATATCACACATTTTGCTAACAGATGCATCACCTGAAGTTAATACAAAAGTGATATAACACTATGTTTTTACATAATAACTGGAATATGATGTGAAATAAAGAAGATATTTATTTGCCTGCCATGATATTGCTATTGTCATGTACTGGTAGAGGCTGTAAGTACACCATTGTATATGCTTCACCCTACATTTGCTTTGTAGAGGTAAAATACAGATGAGCTTTTAGAGAAATGCAAAAAATGATGGCTCTATTGAACAGATTAATTGTTTTAATGGAATGACTCAATAGAGAAAATGCCTTCACAGGTTGGCTAATTTTTGCAGTGTATCCTTTTAACTTTTTGCACATTAGCCAATACTAATTAATTAATAGCCAGTGGCAGTCCTTTCACCATTTGTGCCCTATTAAAATACTGGCTTGTAAGACTAATTTTACAATATTGACTAATTATGCCAGGAATGACAGATATCCTACCTCTGAAGGTGAAAATTAACAATATCAGCGAAGAAAATGTATTTTTACAACAATATGTTGTTATATTGGCTCTGTTCTCCCTCCCTTAAGCAGGAACACACACATACACAAAGTCATAAACTCAAACAAACACATATAAACTTACATTTTTTTTGTGTTAAACCTTCATATTCAAGTTATTCTTTTATTTCAATTAGTTTGCTGTCTTAAGCTGCAGCTCAAACACTTAATCTTCTCTATTTTATGTGTTATTTTGGCAGTATTATGAAATGCTATGACAGCATAATCTGACATGTCAGATTTAAATAATAATAGGATTAAACTCCTGGTATCCAAGAATGTGCCAGCAGTAAAAATATGAATCACTCATTAAAAAAAGAAACACAACTGTCTCCATTTATGGGCCTGTCCAAAACCAAATATTAGCCTCCTGCAGCAGTCTCAAGCACCAAATGCACTTAGGCAACCAGCATATTCTAACAATATTGATGTATGTTTGTGTGTATGGGCGTGTTTGGCCCATAGTGCTGGGCCAGTGTTTAATGTCTGGAGTCATTTTACCAGATCTGATATAAAAACAGCTTACAGCAACAATGTTGTGTGAATTTTTATGTCTGTGTATGTCGCTGTATGCTATTAGGGGATTATACAAAATGGAATAAGGCCAGTTTCCCTCCTGTCACTATTAACAAACACAGTCACCCTTCAGAAATTTCCACTGTTATCATGTTGCATGCTTTAGTCACTGGATGTTAATATGAGGGACACCAAGAAAATGAATGAAAGAAAGGTCTACTGGTATTCTTTGGCAGGCATCTGTCACATAATTACATGACATTTATTTCTTTAATTTTGCTCTCTTAGGATCAGCTACTTAGCACATCCCTAATTCTAACAATAAATGGCCTATTTTTTTCATCTCACTTAAGTCTGAAAGCACAACGTTTTTGCTGTCTATGTGATTATCCGTGGTACATAAAAATAAAAGATTCAATTCAAAACTCAGAGGTATCCTTTTCATGCAAATAGCGAGGACAAACATAGAGATAGAAAGTATCAGCTGTCCACAGTTTTTCTGTCTGTCGCACCAGTAAAACAAAACAGCACCTGAACACAGATTCTGCCTTTAAGTCTGTATCAAGAGTGCATGTGTGTCCTCATGTCGCACATCTTCCCATTCTTCTGAAGTAGCAATCATTTACAACACAAATACACACATCAATGAACTTTTAACTTGTGATAGCATAAAATACATTCTTTCCTTTAGCTATAAATCTGACAATAAAATTCTGCCCATGTTACTCTAAAATGTATCTTTTAGCATATTCTGAACCTAATCTGGTTCTAAATTGAAAATTAGAATTTAAATCTATTTTGTATTATAACAATATATGATTCAACCAAGGCCCAACTCATTGAAGCTTTTACATTTGCATTACGCAGACTACTTATCATCAGAAGTTTTGCCAATGAATTCTAATAGCCACCACAGGAACTGTTTTGGGGCCCAGGAACCATTTCAGAGACTCAGAAACCTTACATGAAACCTCAGGAACCAGAGCCTAAATTTAGTTATTCTGATTTTATTTCCCAGTGTCGAAAAGTCCCTGCTCTGGGGATAATAGTTTTATGGCCAAGAATGTATTGGGATGGAGTAAATGCAAAAAACCAAAACAAAAGTTAAAAAAGTAACATGCATTCAGTTTGTTGCTACTTGAAAGGTCAGCATTGACTGTTGGTTTAAAGCGTAGCTCAACCCCAATCCTCCTCCCTACTCTGAATTTGTGGCTTTTTATACTGCACCATCATACATGCGTGCACTTGTCAAGTCTAGGCGAACTTGACACTGACAGAGTCTCCTCTAGTGGATCGATGTGAGACTGGCCTGTTTGACAATGCTGAGAAACTTTTGGTTACCAGGGTAACCCCGGTTCACTGAAGACCGAGTGAGGTATCTCACTATGGGTAGCGCCTCCTGGCGTGAGATGCATGGGCTTGCCCGTCCTCCCTTATAAACGCCCCTGGTGCCACAACGTGGCATTCTCAAGTGTATTTCTTCCACGTACCCTCTCCATGCAAGTAAGGCAGTGTTGTGAGATAGCTCACTCGGTTTTCAGAGAACCAGGGTTACCCTGGTAACCAAAAGTTCTCTTCCAAATCTCACTATGGGAGATGTTGCCCACTCCCGAATTGCATGCTCCTTACTTTACGCCTGGCTGCGGCAGTGGTCTCTTTAATGAAAAAACGTGAAGTGCTTTGTATGAACTGTGTTTGACACATTCCCTCTTCCCTCTGAACTGACCCCAAAGGGCGCCGAGGGGGGGTAAATGAACTGGGGAGCACTGGGGGAACTCGTGCTTCTCTACGCCCATGAACCGCTGGCTGCTCAGGTGCCTGGATTCTGGAGCCTTTAAAGCCCCCGCCGTGCCCTCTCGCTGCCACAGCTGCAAAACCCGGGCGGGTTGGCGGTGGTGGGCGAGGGAAGGCAGGGAAGGCAGAGATCAAAGGCTTCCCCTTGCTTCTTCCTCAGGTCGCTAGCTTGTTGCATGGCGATAACAGCCTCACAAAATAAGCCCTTATCCCGTGACGGGTCCAACAGAGAATCCATTATGACCTGCTTATCCTGGTCCGGCAGGCTGGAGAGATTTAGCCACAACGATCTTTCTCCCGCCACAGCCTGGCCCATGACGCGGCCACAGCTCTGTACCGCTCTTCTGGACACCCGGAGAATAAGGTCCGTGACGACACATATCTCTCCCAAATGGTCGGACTTGGGGAGCCCTTATCTAAAAGGTGACCCATGTCCTGGAACAGCTCAGCCTGGTAAGCCGTGAGCAGGGTGACCACATTGAGATTTTTAATCGACTGGGCTGCAGACTTATACACCTTCTGGTACATGGAGGCGGTGAAGCGCTCCATTTTACCTGGAAGGGCGCGTCCCGCCGAGGCAATAGTGGACCGGCAGTTGGGATGGAGATGGCACGCACTGCCTGCTCCACCACTGGGGGATCTGCGAGCCCCAGACCCTCGCTGTTATTGACGTCCAGGCCAGAGTAACCCTTGACGGGAACTCTGTGGCAGAAAGGCTTGTCCCAATACCGCTTCATCTCCTTCATGCACACCGGAATTCATATCCTCCCCCTCGTCCTCACCACCTGCCTCGAGGAGCTGGCTGAACAGCGCAGGAAGTTTCCTGCGCCGTCCCCCTCAACCATATCCCCCCAGCAAGCGCTGGTCGTAGCCGGCTTGGGTTTCGCCGCTGTGTCGGCGAGGCAAGGGTTGGCCTTGGAGGCCGCCGACACGCGTAAGCGACGCTCCAGAATCCTTGGCGGCATGGCGCAACAGTGCTCACAGGACACAGAGTCCGCTAGCGATGTCTGAGCATGTTTCACCCCCATACATACGGCCCCCTTAGAGGATGCGGTGGTCGCCATAGCTAGCCCACAACCTTAACGCTTAACACTAGCAGTAAAAAACGGACCAAGCTCACCTTGACGTGCTAGCTTGATCCAAAACCAAGCTCAGAAAGGAAACCCGCCACAACACGCAATAATTCACCCGAACTGGTAATAACTAAAATCTTTTTTGACAAAAGAATTACACTCACGACGGCTGCGTCGGAGTGCAGTTAAATGAATATCCAGGTATCAAGATGCTGAGGAGCTCAAATGATCTTCACAGGGAAGAAAGCAAGAATGCCACGTGGTGGCACCAGGGGCATTTATAAGGGAGGACAGGCAGCCCCGTGCATCTGAAGATGATTGGTCTGTCTCAGGACTGACGTGGTGTTATTGGAGCTTCCATGATTGGTCACGCCAGGAGGCACTTCCCATTGTGAGATACCGAGTGAGGTTTGAAAGAGAACCGCTAGTATCATCGTATTTTTAGCTTGAGTGCTACCCACTTTAATAAACTCCCTCAGCTGTCACCAAACTGTATCTTTTCTTATTTTGCCTTTATTTGTGTTTCTTTCTTGGCCAAGCTCTTGTTTTTCATGAGGAGTTTTGTGGTGCGACATAGTGATACAGACACATATCAATTACACACCTACTTACAGCACTGTTTACCAAATGTATGTGAATGCATGGACCAGAGAGGTAGAAGAGAGAGAGAGATAGAAGGGGAGAGAAAGATGAAAGCAAAAGCGAGGGATGATAACAGAGGCCCAGCTGTGTGGCCTGCTGTTCAGATAGAAATCAAGTTAAAACAATATAATGACAAAGTACTCCTAAATGTTGTATAATCACACAGCTCTGTGTTTCTCCATCTACTTACCTTTCGGAGTACCCATCCAGGCCCCAGGCATTCCAAATAACTCGTCTCAACCTTGTGCTCTGAACGCTTTCCTCCACTGAGAACACCACTTCTCATTTTTCAGTTTACTGAAATGAAGAAACATTTTTCTTGAAGGAGGCGAGGTAATTGTGTAGTTTATTTTGGCTTTCATAATGTGTGAATCAGTGCCAGCATGATGATAGCGCCTTTGCTAGTTCATAGCATTCTATGTCTAAGAATTTCTTCATTTGAAAGCAGTGCACAGTGATGAGGATTTGACTTTCTCTGCAGTTTGAAATCTTTGCCAGTGAAAGAGTGCCAGCTAATAGCCTCTTTTAAGATGCAGTCAGTGACTCAAACATGCCTTGGTGGACGTATTAAAGTAACAAGTGAGAGGCAATGCAAAAAAGTAGGCGGTTTATTCAATTTCAGGGTTAAGAGGTGGCTTCATAAAACTGAATCAAGACATGAACAGAACACTTGCTGTGTTACAGTGGTGTAATTACATTTTCTTCTGTGTTTTAATGCCATATATAATAATATATATAATTATATATAATAATACATTGCATATAATTATATGAATATATATGTATATATATACTGTATATATATAAAATATATATATTGTTGTACAGCACATCTCAAGAAGTACACTAGGGCAGTATTTTCTGTGATCCACATGGATTCAATATGTATGATATTTATCCAGTTATTTCTGTCATTTATTTTATGGTTGTGAGTTTACAAGTTTGTGTACAAATCAATGTGTGCATGTCTTTGAACACCCACTGGAAATCCAAGAAATACACCCTAACGACAGAGATCACATAAAACAGAAGACAGTCTGTCGGTTGTCTGACTACATAAGCCATCAAATGTCTTAGCTGAGTGCCCTGGTTCATGTTAGGATGATACTTTTTATTGTGTTTGTTGAATCATGCTGTTGCAGAAGTATTTCCCAGAAATAGAAGCCATTATTCATGTTTTCTTGCTTTCTAACAAATTCTAAATATGATACATATTTAAAATGAAATAAATCGATACGGAATAAATCTTTTCTTTAGAATAATCCCTCCTCAATCCAGCCACTTCCTTCCATTTTAGAAGGCTTTACGGTGTTTGAGTCTGCAGCCGAGTTTGGTGAACTTTTGTATGAGAGGTCACACTCAGCTAATCCTATTTGTAATCAAGGCTTTATTCTTTCTCTGGTCCAGAAATGGACCATGTTTTCTTTGGAGCAATCACAATCACAGTCTGTTGCCTGGGGTCAAGCTGTATGGAGTTATTTAGCGTATCAAGTATACCTGTTTGTCGTTTGAACAACGCTCACCATGCTTTGATGATTAGCCCATGGCTTTGTTTCCGCGTCAAGGCTGCTTTTGTCGAGGTATGGTTGTAGGGGTTGTAGAGATGATGTGATAACTGCTGTTGTTTAGATATTTGGATTGGGACTAGGAGCGATAAATGTAAGAGCTGAAGTGTTGTTTTCAGGTCCAATTGATTTATGTTATGTTTTTGTTTAAGCCAGAGCATAACACCCTGCCTTTAAATCTTGTCTTTGAAGTGTAACTCTTAACCTAATGCAGGAAATATTTTTTCGTGCTATAAAGATGATTAATCCATCTTTGTGTTTGTCCTTGCCTTCCTCTCTGTCTGACTCACTCTGTAGCCCCTGCAGAGCCGTTGCTGTGCAAGTTTGCTGACGGAGGCCAGAAGAAAAGGCAGACGCAGGTCAAGTATCCCCAGAATGGCCGACCGTGGACACGGGAAGGAGAGGTGAGGCTTAAAAGGGTATTTAATCATTAAAAAAAAGCTCATCAGTGCCCACGGAAAGATCTCCTTCAGAAGCCACAGCTGCTTTTTCTTTAAAATTCAAGTGGAAATGGAAAATATTACAGAACCATGTCTTTCAATCAGTCTGATACAACATAATCCTTTTACCCTTTGCCACTATAAAAGAAAACAACATACAATTTTTCCGCAGGTAGAATTATGCTGCAGTGGACATTTCCTAAATGTACAAAGCCTCTCGCTTCTCACAGTCAGAATGTGTCTACTGAGAGGGGTTTTAAGAGGAAATAGTAAAGCTACCAAAACAAAAAGTGGTGTTATTCTAACTTAGTCACCGGTATGAGTGCAGTATATCCACAAACCTCTATTAAACCCTTTCCTACTCAGTTTTCCAGCAAAAGCATAACAGTAATCATATCACAATAGTCAGAGAAGTGAGAATGAAATACTGTTGCATATAGTACAGCAGATTGTACATTTCACAGAAAACCTATTACAATAGGTCTAAAAAGTCCTAGTTTTAAACTATAAATATCTAGCTGATGTTTCCTTTGACATCGCTTTCTTTTGCGCATTTTATAACAAAGTTTCAATGGCTTGACAGGCCCCCCTACAGGGTCATTATCAGCTTTCATTTCCAATAACATATTGTAGGCCGAATTAGAGATGCTGCTGACAGTATGAAAGCTGGCATATGTAAAGGTTGTTGAATTTAAAATACAAGGTTTCTTCTAGACCCCAATGCCAAGTTGTTTTTCCTTTTGTTGAAACTCCCACCTCCAGTCTGTCATCTTCAGAAGAAATGAGAACCTTGCACAGCGGATTGAAAGCAGATTGACTGTTGCACAATGCAGGGAGTTCAGAAGTTGTTAGTGTCGATACCAAAGCTTTAATTTACAGAACAAGGGAAAGTGAATAATAATGTTGCCACCCACACAACGAGTGCAGTTTTTAACAGTTTCCCAACATTTGCATTACATGGAGGTTGGGAAAGAGCAGGGTGGTGAAGTGAGATGAAATGGAACCAGGCTGAAACAACTGAGCGCTGAAACAAGGGCCGCCACAACAAAAACAGGATGCCACAGTACGTGCATGACCCTCATGTGTGTCTGCTTGTAGCAGATACAGATTGCAGTTTTAGTTTTTATTTGTGAGAGCGAGAGTAACAGGGGAGTAACATTGGAGGTCCTGTGTTAGTAATTCATTTTTTGGGTCCCGTTGTCAACATTTGTGAATTGTCAGCTGGACTTGGGTTGGGGGATTCCTCACACATTTGTCCCCCTTGGCCTATCTGATGAAAAAAAGCATCTCTTCAGAGGTTTATGCATTTGAACTAGGTCTCCATGTCCAGATAGAGTACTGTAGTAGAGACATCTGGCAGTGGAGGTGCTTTGAGGGGCCTCACTGTGTCCTCCACTTGGTCAGCCAACCCTAATGTCCCAGAAACCCTCACTCCTAAACGAGTCAAGGGCAACTGTAATGCACACACAATCACTCACACATGTATCCTTTGTGCAGAGAAACATACATAGGATGCACATGGGCAGATCATGAGACAACAGGCCACTGGGCACAGACATGTAAAAGACCTCCCACCCCTTCCACATAGGAGCAAGACTGAAAGAGACACTAAATGACTACAAGCAGCTTGTCTCTGTGTAGTCATTTTATGTCTTTTTTTACTACAAACATTTTGTGTCATTTTGTAGTTTGTCTTAGAGGTGGTTTTGTGTCTCATGTACCTCTTTGTCATTGTTTTATATTTGTAGTTGTTTTGTCTTTCCAACAAAGATGCTTTGGAAAGTTGTCCAGTATTGTTGTTGTCCATTGTCAGATGATGGCAAACCTAGAGGACAAGATGCAAACATCTATATGCTTCACAGAGCAGATCTCCTACAGCTCTGGCTCAAAAATCTTCTGTTAAAAATGACCATTCATCAGATCGACGGGCAGCCAACAGTGAATACAAATACAAAACTAGGATTCTTTCATATGTGTAAAAATCTGATGTTTGTATAAGAATGATCATGGGCTTTGGAATGATAAATGTTTTCTATTTGATGTCATCAATGTCTGGCACTCCTTTTTTATTGCTTCTGCAGTCTCTTTTCCCCCCAGTCCTGGCAAGAAACAGTATTTTGGGGGAAACCAAACACTGAGTTCAGCATCAGGGCACACTTTCAACTCATGTGCCAATTTGGAAAGAAGAGATCTTTGTGGAATATAGAACAAGTACAAATTACTTATGTAGGGCTACAGATAGAAGAGGGGGGGGAGGCGGCGACAGAGCAAAAAATAAAGATTAGAGAACTAAGACACTATTGTTGCTTTAAGTTTGTTCCAACATTGCCAAGAGGCAGTCAAATGGATGAAGATCTTTTTCAAATTCAGCAGCGAGAAATACATTCTCATTGATTTGAACATGATAGAGAAAGTGAGCCACAAAGAAAAAAAGTGTCACTTAATGATACGCACTTGACTTAATAGGGACAACATTTAATGAAGAGGGAGAGGGACAGAGAATACTTAGCAACTAAAATACGCTCTCGTAGTTTTGAATTTAAACTGATACTGATATAGTGCAGCTGGAATGCAAAACCTTTTTCTATTAATTTTTACTGGATAGTGTGGTAATAACTGAGCCCTGTGCCTGGCAGAGATTGCTATAGGAAAATTACAGTATGGTGCCCACTTCTTCCAATGTATCATGGTCATCAAAACGGTTACAGTATATTCAAGCTGCAAACTGGAGCACAATATTAAGTAAATATTTACAGTTGGCTCCAAAACTTGACTGATTGAGTAGATTTGGTGTGTTTTTTTGTTTTTTTTTTGCCACTGTCAGTTTCCTAACTGACGGTACAGATGTTTGCTTTGACAACAAACACCAACTATGTGTGTGACAGCTCCAACAGACTCATTTCAAAACTTACCAAGAACTTACATTTCTCTCAATTTTCCTCAAGATTGTCTCCTTTCTGCTCCTTTGTCACACATCCATGCAATTGAATAACTGCTCCTTTTCACTCAATTACAATTTTTTCTAGCTCAAGCAGATGTGCTTTCCCTGCAGATCATGACGTCCAGCGTGGGTTTATGTCTGTTTCCCACCAAATGTGTCTTTTTATTGACTTTGTGTGCATATATTCCACCTCTAAATATCCCTTTATGTTGTTAAATGCAACAGCAGCATTTACTATATTTGTTTGGAAAAAATGTGTTTGTAACATTTGGAGAAAGTCAGTCCAACCAAGTTCAGAAATGTGATCTGTGTTTCATTCAGGACATGCTCATGTAGACACTTCTTCTATTCATTTGTATATAGCTAAGGATCATCTTGTTAAACAAGCTTATTCATATTTTGACCTTATTTTAATTTTCTACCAAAATCTATTTGAACACTTACAGGGATGAAACATTGATGAAACAAGGCTTTTATTGCCTTTATTATGGTGACAGCTGAAGATAGACAGGAAAGGGGGACAGAGAGAGGGGATGACACGCAGCAAAGGGCCACAGGTCGGGTTCGAAACCCTGGGCCGCTGCAGCAAGGACTCAGACTCGGTACATGGGTCGCCAGCTCTACCCACTGAGCTAACCTGGCACCCTGGGATGAAACATTTTTGCACATTTAATGACTAAGGAGCAATAAATAAGAAGTCTTCTACACTCATATGTTGTTTTTGGCCAGACTTAGTTCAAAATATTGTGATTATGTTGAACCAGGAACTCATTGTGTTCTATTCTCTGGTCTCTATTATGCAGTAACATCCCAACAATTCCCTTTTTGTTGTTATTGTATCTGAGTATTTATGAACATAATTATAGTTTTAAGTGTTCCACAGGCCCACACCCAATCATTCAGAATAATTGTATTTAACATAAGTGCTTTTAACTTGCTAATTTGAGTTTTTAGTGCTACTAAGGACATCAATTGCTCTTTATTTAGTCTTTGTATTCCACTCACTTGTTTATACTGTTGAATTCTAAGTCATAGCTTTTATTTAACATCACAAATCATTCTGCTTTCTCTACTGTCTCTCCCCCTCTCAATTCATCACCATCATTGGCATGACCATTTGTCATAACTAATAGCCAGAGGAAAACTTTTTAATGGCAGTTTACACCACCGAATAATTGTTTACACATCAAAATCTCACTTATAAATGCAAATGATTCAAAAGGCATATCTAGTATTTTAACATTTAAGTGTTTCTCTCTTTATCTCTTTCTCCAGAGTGGTATGGCATTGACGTATGATCCTACCGCCATGCAGAACGGGTAGGTGGAGCATTTTCTTCTCAGATTTACAAACTTTAGATGTCTACGAACTTTACTGTTTATGAGCCTTTACAGGATGTCACCTTCTCACACCAGCAAACCTGCAGAGATGAACACACACATGAGCCAACCATCAGCACTGATATACACAAGAGCACTTGCATGCAAATGAGGAGTCCACACACATACAGTATTCAAACAGATACAGGATACACAGGCCATTACCAAACACACACACACACACACACACACACTTTTTGTCTTACCCTATCGCGCTCTCGCCCTCATTCTCACATCTGACTGATGCACATGGAGCATTTATTTATGCACCTATGCATACAAGCTGTCAGACATGTGGGTTTTGATTGCAGACAGGGAAGTTGGGCGGTGTTGCAGTGCCGCTGTAAGACTTTCGTCAGCCGAGGCTATCTGCAGTGCTCTCAGGCTGAATGCGGAGAGGAGAGTGTCTGCCTGTTTCAGGGGGAAATTGGAGATCGGTCCTGTCTGCTAGGAATGCTGCTAGTGATGCGATCCCAGGAGACGTTTCCCTCCAGCTCTGTGTTTCTCTTCTCCTCCTACTTGTCAGCTCGGTCGTCCTTACTCTTTGTGTCCCTGCTTTCCCTCTTCTTCTTTACTGTTGCCCTGTTGTGCTCTACGCATTTTTACTTCCCTTTACCTTTTTCATATCACCTTTAAATCATCTTCTGTTTTCCTGATCCTTATCCTAAATTTCTTCCAACTGTTTTTGGCTCTTTTTGCTCTTCCCGTTCTTCTTCATGTTTTTGTCTTTCCTCGTCCCTTTATTCTTCTAATTCCTACTCTCCATTTACAAGCAGATGCTGTACTTCTGGTCATCTCTTTTGTGAATGTGTGCATGCTCGTTAATGTGTAAATGCATGCTCACACGCGAGCATCTGTGCGCTCGTGGTGCTTAAGCCCTCTCCAACCTCTCTTCCGAGGTCATCGGAGCTCCTTCCGGCAAAGCACTAAATGACTGTGAAATGCTAATGCAGCTAATTAGAGAGGCAAAAGGCAGGGAGGGAAGAGGGTTGAATAAAAAGGGAGGGCTGGGCGGGGTCAGGAGGAGGGCAAAGGCAAAAATAAAGTCAGCCCAAGGATAGGGAAAGGGCACGAATCAATTACAGGTTTGCGAGTCTGTCCAAGCTTGACGACGGCTAGTTTTAGGGTCTGATGCCAATCTGATGTTATTGGAAACATGTGTCCCAACCGGCCAGACTGCTTTGGCTTACAGCCTGTCCTCTCTTTTATCAGGGAAACACAAAATTCACTCTCTCTGGGTCTCTTTTTCTCAATCTCCCACCTCCTATCTGGTCTGTTTGCTGTCATTTTGTTTCTCCATCCTTCCCTCTCTTTCTCCCCCGCCTTTGTTCTTACCTCTCTTACTCTGCCTTTCTATCTGTCCTCTCTTTCTTCTGTCCTTCTCTCCTGCCCACACATGCACATGTATTTTTTAGCATGCTCCCCCACATTTCTCAGCTGAAAAGTCACTGAGGTCGGCACTAAATCATTCGCTAATTTTTCAGAGCAAACTCCTGACAGTGCGGCTAGGTCACACCAGGGATTCACAGAGAGGTTTTAAATGTAATCCTGTAGTAATGTTCTGTTCGCAATTACATGTTTAGTGTATTGTTTAAACAGCCATGCTGGAGTCCCTATTGACAGCGTGCTGCTCAGGACTAATAGCCTCCATCAATAACCTTGGATCTGTCCTCTATCTACTATTTCTCTCTCTCAATACACATCACTCTAATGAAAAATACAATAAACACAATCAGAGAACCATATTGAATAACCCGGTTGCATTCGCTCATTTGTATTCATCAGTGACAGTAATACAGTATCTCTAATGCAAGTCATACATTAATTGTACAGCCAAAAAAAGATGGATCCATACTGCTACATGATCAGTAGAAGAGAAAAGATAGAGGTTTTTTCTTCTCGTCTCTGATCACTACTTTGACAAACACGTGTCTTACTCCAACCTAGATCCATCCACTATATATCTGTTCAGACTTTTCAAGTGATGTATGAGGTTGAAACATATCATTGAATGCTCAAAGACAAACATGATTAGAGAATTTATTTGAAGAAAACTCAAGTAGACATTCAGATAAGCCAGAGTTGAAAGTTGCTGAAGAAAAGTTAAAGAAAAGCTGTGTCTCTTCAAGGAGTTAAAGGGGAATCTAAGTATGTGGAGCCAGTGTCAACACACCTAAGATAGAACACACAATCAGCCTGTGTATAATCCAAAGCTGAAACTTGGCAAGAAAAATTATATAGTGCCAATGATTCATGAGATTCCTTTTTCTGGTGCCAAGGAAGTGAACCACACAATTGTGGAAAAGAAGAGTAACCATTGTAGCTCTACTCTTTATGTGCAACTGCTTGAACACACAAAATAGAGCATAAAAAATCCAACAGAGGAGCTGGATGTCCGTTTGAAGCACAATCATGCTCTGGAGCTTATCGCAGGCAGTTGGAGACCAACTGCATCCACAAGACCCAGAGTGTAATAGTTTAAAAATATCTTAGGGTTTGCATCTTGCAGCTGAGTTCAAAACTGCTCACGCTATCACTGACTGAACAAATGTAATGTGAAACAGAAAGTGCAATAACAGAACAGGTGGGCACCCCGGCAACCCATTTCACCCTTGAGATGAGATGTGTGTTGGTGTCACAGTGGAGTAGCACCAATCCATCCACGTTTTCCTGCCTTTGGAGTCTGACTGTCATCTCAGTTGAAAGAACAGAGTGAATTTTGTATGTTCTATTATGTGTGATACAGATATTTAGAAATAAAACACAGCAAATGTTAAAGAATATTATATTCGTCAGAAGTAGTTTGAAGTAACCTTTAAAAGTAAACCAACCATGTGTTTGTTATTTAAGTACTTTTCTCCCCCAATTAAGCAACTCTTGATTTGTGGCAAGTAGCTTTTCATGGCTGTGTTAGATATAGAGATGGGGGAAGGCCTCTCTCTGTCTCTGCCTCTCTCCCCCTCTCTTTCTCCCATCCCTTGCTCCATTATTCAGTCAACAGACACTTTGGGATCGATCGGGCACAGCAACACGGCCTGGCGGATGAAACATGTCCTCTCTAGGTACACAATGATAAATAAAGCTCTGCGAGCCACAGCATTCTACCGCCGCAGGGTTGAGGGGGTGAAATGAAAAAAAAAAAAAGAGAGAGAGAGATGGAGCAGAATCAGAAGGGCAAACAAAGGTACAGGAAGAGAAGTAAACAGAGTATCAAATGCAGATGTTTAAGATACAGCTTTCTCTGCCAAGTGGAATATGTTCGTGGGTGGGAACATACAGGGTAATGTTGAAATATATCACCCACTCACACATTAAGGTGATAATTCATTATTATGCACAGCAGTGGAGCAGACTCCTTTGTAACATGATGTGTACTCCGGTGTGGTGTCAAGTCTCATTCTAAGATGTCTTTGATGGTGTGGCACAGAGTGAAGCTGCAATATTTATTGTTTCCATGACAGCCTTGATGATGTCTGATCCATTTTGTCAGTGGTGTCTTGAAGTTTACTGGGTGGTTGAAAACAAAGGTACAAAAGGCTCATTTTCACCTTTGCATGGAGCTACAGAGTGCTCAGACTGTACCTGCAGAGAAGCCTCTTGACTGGTGTTACATTTTTGTCAACATTGTCTTTTAACATGGTCTTGGTTCAGTTTTATTCCACTTCCAAGTTTGATGATATTGACAATGTGGAAATGAAACCTTTTCTTGTTTGCTTCCTTAGGTTTTACTCTTCACCATACAGCATCTCCACCAATCGGATGACATCAATCACACCCTTCATCGCTGCCTCTCCTGTCTCTACATATCAGGTGGGTGGACCTTCTTCAAAGTTTGCTGGTTTAGACCAAGCAATGAAGGCCTGTAAGGGCTCTAGAAATGGATAGGGGCATCTTGATTAGCCTTCCAATGGGCTAATCAAGATGCCCCCTGCCCCTGCCCCTGCCCCTGTCTAATAAGGTACAGAAGTTGTGTGTCTAGATTGATTTTTGTTTTGATCATGTAGCAACTACTGCAAAGTACCCAGATTCAATCATCAAACATGCATTTTGACTTTGCTAGCCAGCCAATAGATTTAACAAAGCAACTAATGTTCAAAGACAGACACAGCTCCAATATTGCATTCCAACAGGGAAAAAATGCAACCAATAGCAGTAGTAACTTAAGTAAAGTTAACAACTTAGTATAGGAATACATGTGGCTGGAGTTATAAATCAGTGGTTGCAAAGGAAAGGTCTGGTGATATTCCATATTTTTCTTGTCAGCAAGACTAAAACCAAAAATAAGATGGTCCCACTTACAAGTATTCTCTGTGATGACAAAGCCTGATGCAGCTTATTTGCAATGTGCCATAGAGCTCAATTGTTATCAAAAAATCAATTGTTGCACTGCCTCCTTCTTTGCATTTCGTTGATTGACATGATGGTTGATCCAGTCACCTGCCAGGTTTTTTTTTTTTTTTAAAGTGCCTGATCTTTTCGTCATTTTTCGTTTCCAACAACGACTTCTCAGATGGGTCTGGTATGTCAGGTTAGGGATTTTCTGGCAGAAAGAAATATATAGAATAACAGCTGCCTCATCTTAAGGGAAGTTATGTGGGAACAGGGCTTTTGAAATAAATTTTATTTGTATAGCACCAAATCATAACCAAGTTATCTCAGGACACTTTTCATATAGAGTAGGGCTAGACTGTACTCCTTATATTTCCACCATGAGCACTTGGCAGCAGTGGCATTACATATATTTGTAAAATATGTAATGAATGGTTTTAATTGATCCTATCTACAGCACCACTGGTCTTTGATTTAAAAAATAATTTAAAATATGTAGAATTAACCACTTTATTAATTTATTATTGTTGTCTTGTGTGAAGTCTCTGGTGACGTCTCTGTACATACAATGCAGATCAAGGAAAATTGAGTTATCAGCTCTCTCATTTCAAGACATTTTTTAGTCTAGCAATGATAAAACACAGGCTTATATGGCAACACTCCTACCATCAATCTTTCATTTTAGACACAAATCCTCCTTTTATCTCTCTCTCTCTGTTCCCATGTGTTGCATCCTCTCTCTTCCACAAACACAAACCAAACCAATTCATGTCAAAGCTGGTTGGCGGTGTAGCTGTGGTTCTTTGGGAGATTGACTCAGTGCTTGATCCTTATTTTGTCAAACACACAGACTTTAAAACAAACACCAGTCCTCCCCCACAGGTTGAAACAAATGAGAAAGACAAATGCAAAGACACACCTTCAGCAGTGCAATATTACACCCAGAGACACAACCACATCCTGCTTTTTGTGGAAAACTAACCCTAACTCCCCATAGACAGACACAGGTGAGCGAGCATACACATGCACACATGTATTTGCTATATATGTGCATACCCTATCGTACATGTGACAAAGGAACCATCAGGGACTTGTTCCTCCTCATGTAAGGGTTGGGCAGTGGGTAGCAGAAGGAGATGAAAGTGATGATTTGTGGCCAAGACAGGCTTTGATGATGAAACCTCCACTGTGAAGCAGTAATTATTAGACTGTATTGCTCTCTGTGGTCTTCATATCCTCTTATAATTACAACATAACATACTGCATAGTGGACCCTCGGTTACTGCCGTATTATTCTTTAAGACACACTGCCACAGGGACTGATGCTCTGAAATGGGCTTGTAAAGACTTGAGTTAATGATTAATTTTCTCTCTTCTCCTCTTTGGTTTTCTCATTTTCACTCCCTTCTTGTCATTCTGTCTTACAATTGTCCTTCTTTCTTTATCCACTTCTAACAATCTTCTTTTTGATCTTCTCTTTCCTCTCTCCCCTGACCTCCCTTCTGCATCCTCCTACTCATGCCCATCCCCATCTTCCTTAATTACTTTATTTTTCTCATCCTTTCATTCTTCCTTCTCTCCATCTTTCTTCTTTCTACTTCCTTCGTCATCTCTGATATCGTTGTCATCACCTCTACCTTTGCTTGATCTTCTCTTCTCTTTTCTTCTATTTTCTTCAACACAGGTCCAGAGTACATCTTGGATGCCACATCAACAGTATGTTATGCAACCTACGGTATGTTTTTGAACCAGCCTCTCCTTTGTTTTTTGTGTAATACGTTATCTTTTCCCAGTGGACTAATTTTCTTCATTTTCCAAAACTTTTCACCGCCTCTTTCTTACACTACATTCCTGCCTGTCATCACTGCATGTAATATGTCTCAGCATTTACTCCTCATGCACTTCTTAGTTTGTAATCTCAAAACATTTGAGATTCTTCACAGTAATGCTTATTTGAAAAAGTTTGATAAGTAATGTGAACGTATGTCAAATTGTCTGCCAGAAGATTTATTAACAAAAACTACAAAGTCATTCATCTTAGAGACCTTAGGTCTTGTATGTGCTATAATGCTGGCTATAATTGCATTTATCTCATATATCAGTGCAAATGATGGATTAAGTCACTGAAAATTTACAATAAGCCAAGTAATAAAAGGGACACACAGTTTCCAACAATTGCAGCATATGAGAGCCAAACCCACGTTATCCCTGCATCTGAGTCCTACCCTGCTGAATCAGCTTGAGAATAACCTCCTTAAAGCAGCTCGAAGAGCTCAGCGGAGCACAGTCTGAAATCCATAATAAAAGGTTGCTCCCTGCTGGCTTGAAATACAACTGCAGGTAGTAATCTGACTTCCACAAGTGTAGTGGTAAACAGAATGCTGATATTAAAGTCAGTGCTGACTAGCTACTGATATGATATCTGTATGGTGATACATGCACATGCAAAAACCTACCTACAGGTACAAGATACAGTATAATAGACTACAGTAATATAAAAATCTATGGTTTGTGTCTGGCTGGAGACCTAACCCCTGAATGATTTAAACTGTCTGTCTGTCTGTCTGAACCCACCCCATATATTTACACATATACCCATGTAATATTGACTGTGAATGTACAAAAGTTGTACAGTCAATATGCACTGTAAATCTACACCCACCTGCAGATTCTCTTTCTTCTCCTCTTATACTCTGTCACACACAGACACAACCTTGACACAAAAAGCTTTGCTTTGCTTTTAGCCAGGGGCTGTTCACAGCTATAGTAACAGGAGATTGAACCTTGAGCCTCTACAGGCTTCGCTCAGAGCTTAATGTAAAGCCTCAGCTGTTGCCCTGTCTGCCTGACATAACAGCAACTACTCTAACATACAGTATCAAATCTTGAAACCTTCATCCAGAAGCGGGACCTGTCTTTAATTGTTGGAGGTACATTGAGGTACATTGGTACCATGTCTGGCACAAGAATGCTGTTCACCCTCATTCACTAGTTGATTTCTCAATACAGCAGTTTCAATAGATGATAACATTAATATAATTCATGTAGGGGTCATACAACAACCTTGAAAGTGCTTCAGATGGAAATATGCCTTTATTAGCTCTTTAACATTTATCCATCAGTAGGTCACAGTTCCACTCTGCTCATGTACAGTGTGCATTAATCATTTTATATTAACTCAGAAAAAAAACACATTAAACTTGCTTGTAAAACATTAATTACATTTTTGGACCCATGAGTTTTAATCACACAGGTTCATATGAAGGGGAAATAAATAAACATCACTGTAAAGAACAAACAACAGTCAGTGATCATGGCCATTCAGCCTTCAGACATGCCACATTACCTATACAGCCAGGACATCCCATGATGACACTGTATCCTCCAGGGTGTTTTTGTAATGGAAGAAGATTTCCTTATTATAAGATTAAATAAAGTTGGCTTCTCTTACAAAAAGACAATATTCAAGACAGATTTTATCTGTGTGCAAGTGTTAATGAGTTGGCGCCTTGCCAACATCTGCAGACTATTTTACACATGCAAAATTCAGTTATGCTCCATTAAAAGTGTCAGCTGTACGGATATGAGAAATAGAGGCAGCACAGATATGGCATATAAGCCACAAACTGAGGGATTCCATCAAATACTGTCACACAAATAGTTAAACTAGTTCCAAATTCTGTTGCTCCCCCTTAGTTCTCTCTTTCTATCTGTCTTCCACTTTGTCTCTATCCGCCAACTCCTAAAAACATTCTGTTGTCATGTCTGATTAAAATTATGTTTGTGAGAGAGGATAATACCCTTCTGTAAATGTGTTTTCAAACAAATGTCCCGTCTAATTATTTGGCAGGCGGCTTGATATGACTTCGTAAGACTTGGGAGAAGCGGAGAGAGAATAAGGGACTGAAGAAAGAGAAAATAAATAAATAATAGAGCCATGTGTATGACAGAGAGAGGACAGGGGAAAGAGGCAGGCGCAGGGAAAGGAGAGGAAAGCAGGGATTACAAAGAATCAATCGGGAACAAAGAAAAGAAAACAACTGCTGCAAAAGCATGTCTGGGCTGTGCGTGCCTGTTCCCCAGCCTTGTCTCTGCATAGACAAAATCCCTGTTAGACAACAAAGGCGAAGGCTAGTCATTGTATTTCCTGGATACAGAAGAGCTTGGCAAATTAAAGCTGCGACGGGGAGGGAGACTGAAAGAGACACAGCGGCTTAATTCTGTTCCTATGGTAGCAGAAGCTTCCTCACTGCTGAACCAAAGTTAATGACTGGTAACTTTGATTGATGGTGTGTGCTCATTGACACATTTAGGTTGCTGCACACAAGCACGTATCTGCTAATCACTCAGTCAACAATCAAACATACAATTTTTTTTTACAAGTTTGTGATACCAAAATTGGGAGGTTGCTGTTTGGATCGCTGACAAATGCTCATAGTTTTACAGATGCACACTGTAGACACATGGTGCCTTAAGAAGTTAATGACTCTAATTAAAAGGTTAGACTGAGAAATAAAAACAGTGCTAAGTGCTGTTTTTGTTCCCAAGGAATTAAGAAGGTCACACAGCTATATTTACACACACACACACACACACACACACACACACACACACACACACACACAGACACAAGCATAAGTATGCACTCTCTCAAATTAATTCAGATATACACACACACACACACACACACACACACACACAGACAGACACACACAAGCATACCTATACACAAAGTGGAGTGCCTTAAGGACCGTGTGTTTCAGAGCCTTGGTGGAATGCCCAGATTACTTGAACTCCCTGTCTTTACATCCTAATTAGTGAGAGGATGTCTTTGTGCATAATTACTCACAAATCCCCCTACAGGAAATGAATGCATTACCCTAACCATGCATAGCAAGAAAGACAAGGAAAGGCTGCTTATTGGGGAGGGCTGTAATGAGACATCCAAAGAATTGGGATTTGAGATCTTCCTGAGTTAAATTGCCATGTTAAACTCATTTGTGGAGACAAAAGGGGTTAAGAATGTGTCAGGAGACAGCACAGATCAGTACATATCTGAGCCTCCAAATACTGTACGTCTTTGTTTATGCTGGGATCCTATGTGTGCCTGTAACTTTGCAGAACCCACGCGTACATGTTGGGGCATGTTTAGGGTTTAGAACACAGCATTACCTGTATTTTTACTTCTTGTAGTCCTGTAACATCGTATGTGTTTCAGAAGGTCAAAAGGTAGTTTCAGCAGTGAAAATCATTTTGTAAAATAATACAAACATCTGTATTCTGGGACCATGCCACCTGAACATACAGAACATACAGAACATACAATGCTGGTTCTCCTTTTGCATGCTCCCACGCACAGAGCTCCTGTGACACCAGCAGCAGTCAGTGGTTTTCTCGTTAAATGGATGTCATTATCACTAATACTATGTATTTGATGCTGCACAGTGCCTGTAGTATTTTGCTTGTCAGCTTCACTTCTCTACTGGAAAAATGACAGCAAAAGAAGAGTGAGGAAGAGAGGAGAGAAAGAGCGAGTTCAAAGTTGAAGCAGATCTTGTATTTTTCTCTCGCTCCTGTCCTCGGGGAATAGATAACTGTCTGTCTTGCACACTCAATTATTGTTTACCCCAGGAAAAGAACGTCTTCAAAACACAAAAAAAAAATTACCACATACACTCACTCTGCAGCGTGGACACTTATCACACACCACCTAATGCATAATGTCCACATGCAGACACACACAGAGACAGCAAGTTTAACACTTGTTCAGCTATGAATCAGAGCAGACAATTAGTCATTGTGGGTTTCCTTTTGCTTCATGCAGCTTTCTTTCTGCATGGAAGCCTGCTGTGAGATTGGATGAAGGGAGAGAAAGAGCAGGGGAGGATGAGAAATCATTAAACGAGAGTACGTATTATATAGATGGATGAAAAGCCTGGGTATTAGCTAGATTCTGGCTGCTAAATCTACCTGCCGAAGCCAAGGCTTTGTGCAGGTTTGTGGGTAGATCTGTTGATACATCTGTGTGTGGATGCCTCTGAGTGTGTGTATATATACGGCATGTGAGCGAGTGTGCATGTGTGTAGAAAAGTGCCAGTCATTGACATTGTTGACAGAGCATTTCTGATAGCCAGGCGGCTGCATACTTCAAAAAGATCTCCCTGTGAAGACAGCAGTCAGGATGAGGAGCACTCACTACTGTTAACAGCTCTGACAATCCCTGTCTATACTGTGAGTGTGTGTGTGTGTGTGTGTGTGTGTGTGTGTGTGTGTGTGTGTGTGTGTGTGTGTGTGTGTGTGTGTGTGTGTGTGTGTGTGTGCCTCCTTGTGAAACTTGCAGACATAAGGATCTTCGCTTGGAGATTTGCAACTGTGTGTTTACCTATGTGCGGTTGTGAGCCTCCTGTATGAAACCCTACAGTTACAGAGCTGATAAGACGACTGCCATACAGCTGGGCTTGTGCCTAAAATACCTAAACTTAATACCTGTGTTCTTCTAACATCCTGTCTCAGCGTGCAGCTACAGAAGTGCTGACTGCTCTCCGGAGCGATACCGACACATATCCGCTGATGCTGTCTGTGCTCATGGGAAGTGTAGTTAAACAGCTATCACAAATGAACAGTGTTTACTTCTGGAGGGAAGTTGCCAGGCATCTCAGCACACAGTGTGTGGAGTCTCCTATTAAATCTATACAGAGCTGTTGAGTCTGTAGCAGAGCTGTACTGGAAGCGTAGAGCTCAGCGCATCAAGGTGTTAGGAGGCATCAAAGCCCTTCACATTGAAGAGATTTACAGTAAAAGCCTTTCTGCTCCACTCAGAGGCATGTTCTGTCAAGCCTGCCTGGCAAGCCACTGACTGACTGCAAAGTCAAACCATTTGCAGTCATCAAACTTAACTGGGTTGGAAGTCTTTCTGCTACTTACATATTTCTACTATCTGAATGTCTTTAACAAATGTCTTGTTCAGCTGTATAGCATAAAAAACATAATCGTTCCCCATTTCAGTGAGCACGTTGAGTTCTAAAGGTCACAGTAAATATGAAGCTCATAGTAAAAGAAATATGCCTAGCACCCCCTCTAAAATTCACAAATAACATATATATATATAAATATAACATATCTAATTTGTTAAGTAACTTTCTTCAGTGGATCACTATGCCCGACTACATACAAACATAATCCTCCATAAAACCACGAGTTGCCATTTTAATTTTTTTGTTTTTGTACAAATTAAATAAAAAAGACAATGCATTCGTGAGGTTTTAGAGGTGCTTCTAATATAGGTGGATTTTACCTGTGAAGAGATCAAAGGCTAGCTGTGTGCTGTTGCTTCCAGTCCTTAGGCTAAGTTAACTGTGTCCTTTCTGAAGATTCATGTTTAGCAAAGAAAGAGTGCTATCAATCCTCAAAAGTCAAGAAATTAAATAAGGGTATTTCCCAAAACTATTCCTTTAAAAACTCCATTCTCTTCAGATCCATCTTATTTCCACATAACTTAGTTTTAGGTTTAGTTTTAGTTTAAGGTCATTGCCTTTCTCTTATTCATACTCCAATTCCCATATCTCTCCTTTCTAGCCTCTCCACATTTCTCCCACTTCAACCTCCCCTCCTCCGCTATACCTTCATATTCCTCCTTCTGTGATCGGTGTAAATACTGTAGTTCAGCTGAATTTCATAAACAGTGCTTGTTGTGTGTTTCATTGATCTCATTGGTTACCTGTCATGTAATGCTTAATGGTTACAACACTGTTTATAACTCAGCCGATCATGTGTCCTTCCTTCCTGCCTCAGGGTGCTGTGATCACCCCAGCCACGGCCATCGAGCCCAGTCTGTCTCTGCACCCCTCCAGTGTAATGGCTCCCCTCACCCAGCAGATGAACCACCTGTCTCTGGGCACTACAGGCACAGTGAGTGTCAGCTTTTACCTCGTCCTCAGCATTTTGCTCTGGATGCATGTGTGTTTTATCTTTTGAGTTGTAATACCTTTTATATAATTAGTCAGTAGAGATTTTAGCTGTAATTTAAATTATCTCACAGCACGGTTCATCCTGATAAGAAAGAACACTTAGCCACACACAGAAATATTTACGTTACAGACATGTCCATTTTATGCTGCTCCCATGCAGTTTTTTTCATGTGGTATAAGTGTGTTTTTTCGCCTAGTGCATTTGAATATTTCTGGATACTGGGGTCCCTAAACAATATAGGAATTGTATACACTGGGAATGACTGGAAAGCTGAGACACATACCCCTGCATAAGTCAGTACCCGACTTGTGCCACCCCAGTTTAAAAAATATGGACACATCCCTGCCTGGGACCAAGCCTAAATATTATGTGATGTATTCTGAAATGTCAAAAAACAACAATGTCTCAGGGAATATCAGATCCAGATATCCCAGAGGACATGTGGTTTGTTTATTATAATACTGCCTGTGCCCCTCTTTCTCTCTGCAGTACATGCCTGCTGCAGCCGCTGCTCCTATGCAAGGAACCTACATTCCCCAGTACACTGCAGTGCCTGCCTCTGCCATCACAGTGGAAGTAAGGACAAAATGAGTTGTTGTTTATTGACTTTATTCTTGTTACTTCTAATACCAACTTAATACAGCATC
Source organism: Dicentrarchus labrax (assembly GCF_905237075.1). Lineage (NCBI taxonomy): Eukaryota > Metazoa > Chordata > Actinopteri > Moronidae > Dicentrarchus > Dicentrarchus labrax. Next base: position 18,354,449 of record NW_026136707.1, on the reverse strand, counting down.
CTATATAGGGCTTTACAGGGATGACTTGAGTATTGATCATTATATACACTTTAAGTCACATATAAATTAAATGTTAGTAAATGATGCTGTAGTTTGCTGTATTTGGTAGATATTCTAAGAGGCACCTATTCATTGCCACTGAGGGAACTACAAGCTTAAATAAAATCAGAATCATATTGTGGTTCTGTGTGATTCAGGGAGAGACATTGCCGCTAATTGTACTCAATTCCCAAAGGCCAGAGGACCTATTATCGAATTCTAAAATGAGCACCAGAAATTAAACGGAGTCTGCCGGAAGAAGGTGGACTTCACTTTTAATCAATACCAAGGGAATTTTTCTCTGTGCTAAACTTTTTGGAGGTTTTCAGTGAACTTTTTTTTAGTGCTTTGTGGAAGGAGAGTCTTTAGTTCACCTATTATTATACCACCACCAATTTTTACTGAGGTTGAAAGGTTGAAGGGGAACCTAACAGTATAATAAAGGTTCAGATTTGAGTTGTTTCTGTAACTGTGTTTCTGGTGTCAGGGCGTGGTGACAGACCCCTCTCCACAGACAGCCGCCCCCTCCTCGCAGGACGCCAGTGGGCAGCAGCCTTTATCAGTGGAGAATACAGGAGATCATGCCACAGCCTACTCTTACCAGCAGTCGAAGTGAGTGAGTGAGTGTTGTAAATAGCTGGTTCAGCTGTATAGAGAGTTATTGCTATATTACTCCTGAGTTGCACTGTCAAGTTTTGTTCCATTATTTTAAATGGTTGAAAACAGTAATGGCAAGTTCTGTTGAAATTGGATGGCAAGTAGAAAGGAGGATGGATGCAGCACTCTATGTGATAACCTTACTTAGATATGCCATAAATATTTTTTGCAGGTAGATTTATCAGGACAAATACACAACTCTTTCATTCAAAACACAACAATATGTTGGTTTTTTTTATAGTGGAAATTGTTTCTACAGTAGCACAGAAGGGACAAACCAAACACTGGCCCTAGAGAGGGGTGTTTCAATTTTGTGCAGCCAACGTAGTTTCCCCGTCACGCTTGAAGCGACAGAGTTGCTATTTGCAACTGTACCACTGGATGTCACTAGATCCTACACATTGGACCTTTAAATGAATGGAATGGAGGACTGGAAGCAGTGGGAAACAGATTGTCTGATTGAGCCTGATTGTCACCATGCATCGCTTAGGAACAGACTGGCACATATACCCCCAAACCACAAATTGTCATTTTCACACTTAATGGTCTGTTGTGTATAATTTAGCGGCATCTAGTGGTGTACACCAGATTGCAACTCATCCACTTTTTCCTCCGTGCCTTTCACGTTTTTTGGAAATTTCACAGCCACTGTAGTTTATCCCACATGTGTGGAAGGCTGAGCTGTATTCAGATGGTTGCAATCTGCAACTTCACCACTAGATGCCACTGAATTCTACACACTGGTCCTTAAAACAAACAATATATTCCTCCTGCTTCCAGTCTTTATGCTAAGCTAACCTTTCATTTAGCGTATGTGCATGGAAAAGACCGGATAGAGAGAGGAACATCATGTTGATGCTTGCTAAGGTTGTGATTTGTAGGTCTGTAAATAATCAGCTGGAGAAGACTACAGTGTATAGTTGTTGCACAGACAGAATGTAAAGCCAATTGTTGTGTTGTTTTGGTTACAGAATCATGTCAACCTTTGCTTGTAAAACACTCTTATCTTTCTCCAGCTGTTTTTTTCTGCCTGTTTTTCAGCCTCCTAGATAATCTGCTGATGGTTTCCTTTACACACAGCAGTTGCACAAAGAATGCTGTGCCTGCTGTAGAAACTGTTCCATTGTCAACCATTTCCTCGAATAACCTTTTTTCACTGACTTGTTTTTCTTTCTCCTTTAGATAACAAGATTGGTGGGAATCATTGCTGCATTGCCTTTAGAAGGACTGCACTGAGGCGCTGGAGACACAGAGAGAATTAAAATGAAACGGGGACAAAAAAAAAAGAGGTGACATGGGCAACACTGAGGGGAGAAAGCTTCCACTGTGCACGGGCACCAAATAAATGACAAAATGAAGAAAAAAATCAATTATATTTCTTACCTGGTTGAACCAAGAAAAAAGAAATGATGGTTTGCTGAACTTGAGGACAATGAAATCAAACGCAGTCTACAACTTTGAGTTTATCATTTCTCACTGTGAGACTGGACTTTGCCTCCAAAGGGAAAAGAGAAGACATAGACTGAAATAAAAACTCAACCAACAAGCTGTACAGAAAAAAAGAACATTTGAATGTGCAGGTAGATTTTCCGACTTTTTTATTAAAAAAAGGAAGAAGCAAAGTCTAGAAAAAAAACAGATTGTCTTCCTTTGATATTAAGCTACATTATTTTCATTCTTTTTATTATTTGAGTAGTTTTTCTAGAATATCAATGTTTTCGTAAATCTTTATTGCCTTAATTTTCTCAAACTTTGGGAAAAAAGTTTCCATAGTGTTGAATTATAAAAAAAAATAAGACTGAGTGGTTGAATGATTTTAGTAGTTCTTGGTATGTTCCCAGGGGCCTCAGAGATGAAATCTACAAAGCTATCTGTACAGAATAAAAAAATAAGGTTGTATTTGTATGATGATGATTTTAAATTATGTGGTGCAGTGCAGCTGATGTTGGTTGGTTGGAAAAAAAATCTTAAATGCGACTTGTGGGAAGGGTCAGTCTGCTGCTTCCTGGAAAATGCAGTTAAGGTTAATCATGGGATAAAAGTTATGTTTCTCCATCACATTTGTATTTCTTGTTTTTGTTTTCTGATGGCAATCTTTTTACCATCAAAAAGTTTTTGCTTTGCCGGCTTTGCTTGTCTCACTGCAAAAAAGAAAAGTAAAAAAAGACCATTTGTGACAAAAAGCAGAAGAAAAAAAAAACGCTAGGATTTTTAAATGTGCAAAAGGCAATAGTTTTAGTAAAACTGTTGACAGTTTCTTGAGTCTTTCTTAACTGTTGAACAAGCAGCCTACAGGTGGCATATTTTATACCAAAGATGAAGAAACTAGGTAGTGAAGAGATCTTCCTTATGTTGCTTTTTCTTTGTTTTTTCACATCTGAAACTGACATTTTTCCAGCTTGTCATGCTGTTGGTGTGTGCGATGATTTTATCAGTGACTGAGAACTTGCAGTAGGTCTTTAACACAACTGCCTCAACCAGAAGAGTTAGCTCTGAGATGTTTTATTTGTCAAATTATCAAACATGATGATCTAAAGGGGCACTGTATCATCAGCCAAGACACCTGTGGAAAGTGGAGGAGGTAGGTATATTATAAGTTGGTATGCTATACTTTAGTGGTTGAAAGTGCATTTCATCCTGTGGAATATTGGTGTGTACTTCTTAAACTTGTGTATACACCCAAAAATCTCAAACCCTAAATGCAGACACTGAGATGATGTGAGTCATTATGAAGCCTAGCCAAAATGTTCAAGATTTCAGTCCATACAACAAACTCTTTTACGCCGCTGTCTTGCCAAACACAAGCCATTTAAATTGTGAGCAGGGCAATCATCTCTGTTAGAGGAACGGGCATTTTCTGTTGAACAAAATCATTTCTTATGTGTATTCTAAAAGGACAAGGAGATATATTTTGTTTTCCCTTTTTTCTTTTTATGTTGCCTTTTTTGTCTTTCGGGGTATTGATTATGATGTGTGAGCTGCTAAATACTTTTCATTATTGAGGATTGAGGTTGTCTTGTGTTGAGTGGGTGTGGAAGAGGTACACCTCTAAATGACAGCAATTGACCATTTTAAGCCAAGATATGGACAATTTTTAATTTTATCCATGACTTGACTGCGTCAAAGGCATCATAAAGTCTTATTTCTCTTTTCAAGTGAAAGAAGAGACATGTTTCCGTTTGCAGCCCTAAAAAAACCCACAAAAACAGACTCTTCTCTTAAAAAGGTAAAATCTGGCAAAATCTGCATTGCTTGAATTGAGTAAGAGGGCATCAGTTGAGAACAAAAAAACAAAGACAAACACTCTCACTGGCTAACATTGCCTCTGAGGTCACACTCTTGAAGCCCCACCTACCTGACCTTCCACCAATGAAAGGAAGCTAACGGAGATGGAGGAACAGACAGACACATAGAAAAAACATGGTTCAACCAAAATCAAGCAGATACAAACCTCTATGGGAAAAATAAATTATTGAAAGAAGAGAGAAAGTAGAGAAAGCGAGAACAAAAGTAATATTTATGAGATCTTTTTTGTACAGGTGTGTAAAAGAAGATGCAACAGAAATAACTTTGATGATGCTATTTTTTTATTTGCTTGGTCACATGCCTCCCATGTCTTTCAAATTGTGATTCTGAGAGTCTCTGTAGAACCAGTGGATATTGCTGTAGTTTCAAATGTCTCTTTTCTTTTTTGTTTTCTTTTTAGACAAATCTTTCAATAAAAAAAATGTTTCAAACTGTCAATGCTCATCTTGTGTATTGTGCAGGTGCAACACACTACCACTAGATGGCACTGTAGTACACAATATATGAAAAGGAGCAAGAGGTTATTGGAGGAAAAGCTGCACAGGTTTGATTTTATGTGTTTGTTTTGATTTGAACGATTCACCGGTGATTTAAGTGTTATTAAATTAAGTAACGTGCTGAGCTCAGGTAATTTCATCAGTGAGGTATGCTGTAATGAAACATCTCAAACAGCCAGCAACATACAGTTAATAGATACATATATATATTGAAAAACCATGGAATGGCGCCGGCGACAACGGCAGCCTGTCTTGGCAGCTCCTATCATTGTTGTAGTTTTAGTGTGTTTTCACTGTTTTTAGCCTGTGTTACACCCGCGACCAGATGATCGCCCTGAGGTACCCGAGCAACCTGACTGGAGAGAGACCCTCCATACCGGAGAGCTGAGGAGACGGCGAGGCTGCAGAGCGGGGGTTAAACGGAGGATGAAGAAGAGGAGGTTTAATCCCTACAAACGTGGCTACACGAGTAGATACCGGACTCCAACGTCACCATTCCCGGTTTCCAGACGGTTCGAGACGTCAGGGACAGCACCGCAACCGGCATGAAGAAAGGAGGGGGACTGTCCGTGCTCATAAACAACAGGTGGTGTAACGCCGGGCACGGTGTGTGAAAGAGCGTCTGCAGCCCGGACATCGAGCTGTCGCCGTCGGACGTCGTCCCTGTTGTCTGCCACGATGGCTTTCCAGTGTTGTCGCCATCACTGTCTATGTTCCTCACAGTGGTCTTCATCATCACCGTCACTGTTTACATTTATGATGTCTTATTTATTCTCCTGTACAGCACTTTGGTCAACTTTGGTTGTTTTTAAAGTGCTTAACAAATAAAGTTGGATTGGATTGGATATCATATATTGAATGGAGAGAGAGTTATGATCAAACAGGACCAATACAGTCAGTGCATTACATAAGGATCATGTATAATTTCCTCTGGTGCAAAGACAACAATATTATGGAAAAAGATACCCAAGTAGAGAATACTGATTCAGATCAAAAGACACACTCTGCCACATAATCAAGTAAATGAACACTGCAATAAATTGATTTCCAGTATGTTGACAAGTTTATTAAACAAACACAAGAGGTGAGAAAGAAAATTCCAGCTCCCATTGTAAAGTGATACTGTTAGTCAGTTTATTAAGAGATTACTTTAACTAGATAACTTTCCTCAAAACTCTAAATAACATTGACTTACATTTCTTTAAAGGGCTGGGAAATCAGGTAGTTGAGAAATTGCCAAATTGTTCAAATTATTATTTTTAAGTCCTAACGGAAGCTAAAGGAAATGGTAATATAATTTGGAAACAATTAAATAGTTTAATAAAACTATTTAAGTGTCAGTGTCATAAATATGAACTCAAAGTTGGGGAAGACATTATCTCTGATCCTGTACAAATTGCAAATAAAGCTTCCTGCATGAGAATCCCTTAAAGTGAGCTCAATGAACAGGTAGCAGAGGTGATGTATGAAACCATTAAGGCTAGCCTTAGCTGTTTTCAGGTGTAAAGAAATCACTTGACATTTGATTGTGCCTTGGTGTTTGCAAATTCAATGATTTTCTCACATATGTCGGTTTAACTGCCTGGTCCCAGGCCAACCAGTCTGTAGTTAAATCCATAGAGTGGCTTTACAACCGGGCCTTGAAAATCTTGGACAAAAAGCAAATAAGGTACCATCACTGCCACATTTTGGAGAAATACAAAATCTTGGGCGTTGCAAATTGTATTAATTTTAATATGTAAAGCTGGTTTTTAAATGTTTAAATAGACTTGCCCCTCAGCCTCTCTGCAAATACATCATGAGACTGTAGAGCTGGTGTCAATTCTAAACTTACATTAAAACATATTTTGCTCAGACAGCTTTTACTGTCAGAGGAGCAAATACCTTGAATTGCTGCCTAATCTCTCAAAATTTGCCTCTAACTTTTAAGAGCTACCAAATCTTGGTTAATACAGCAACAAACCTGTACTCGTGTATAGTTCTGAAATGTGTCGTCTTTAATTCTGTGTTTTATGTGTTGTTGTGTTTTATATGTTATTGTGTTTTTTGTATTCTGTGTACTCTTTTTACCTTCCTGTTTTAACCTCTTATTTTTATAAAAGCCCTTCTAGGGACAGGTGTTGCGAGTTAGCATCCTCCATAAACACAATGATACCTGTTTTCAGTCTGTCTGTGTTTACTGTATCTGTCCCTATCAAATAAACCATAAATGAATAATAAAATAAACACACACAGACACACATGCTGTTTCAGGCAGAAATGGTGTTGGATATTCCTATGTTTTCTAATTCCTTTATCTTGAGAAAACTCACTCATTTAACAATACTATTATAAGGACAGTACAATAACACTCTTGGTTATAATTTATAATAACTCCTATTTGGTAATACCTGCTCATCACCCACCAATTCAATGTTTTTAATTTACTTTTGAAGTGTGTTTTATTCACAGCCAGTCATATTCATCGCTCCCTCTCAACAACAGAACTCAAAAGAAAGAAAGAAATGTAATTAACATGTTGCCATCAATGCTTTATATCTGTCAACTAGTCTCTGCTGATTGAAATACATCTCTCATCGAAGGATACATATTGGCACAATCAGACATCTTTTGCACGGAAAACTGGAAGCGTGTGCATTGTCAGCGTTGACAGGACTTACCCTCTACAGTGCTTTCTCAAACCACTCGACTGACTGGCCTCTGCCTCTGATTTACCCAATTCTTTATATCTAATATTTAATAATTCGTTCTTAAAGCTGCAGTAGGTAACTTTTAGAAAAATGTGGTACTGTCAGGATATAGTGAAAGTTTAATCAAATATGACAAGTTATTTTTACAAACCTTACCCACTGCACAGAACACTGTACAGAATGAAACCCTACCAGGAATGGAACACAAGTTTAATATATAAATAAGATGTATTGAATGAAAAAAAAAGAAATCATTGTCAGCAACCAATTGCTTGCTGTAAACTGTCAGAAAATAAAAGATCAAAATGAAACGTGCCTTTAAAAAAATTAGTCCATACCATGTATTTAGTTAGTAGTTAATCATAATGAAACAATGGCACATTGCACATTCAATACATTGTTTATTAGGGAGGTTTTCATTCAGTAAATGCAGAGTATTGTTGTGTAGCTTTAGTATAAAACACTACATTAAAGCTGTAGCTGAGTGCTATCAATTTGTATGTAAAGCAGATCCATTCAGTGCAATAACATGTATAATACAGGAAAAAACAATTAATCAGTGAGTGAATAGCTCATACTTTTGCCTGAGGGTCTATGTGTGTATGTAAGTGCCCAAGTGTGAATGTACACATAGAATCTCATTAAAAGATAACACAACATTGAGATTACATAATGTGAAACCAGAACAATCATGTGGAACTGTCTGGGTGTCCTGTCTTCAACTATGCATCATTCAGGTAAACCATTGTGTGACCAACGACAATATTTCCCTTTACTGAAACTTGAAAAATTTAATGTAAACAGATCCCATTATTTACAACAATGTGAGTTTCCCTGAGGTACAACATTTAAAAAGTGTTTTATTACCTTTTAGAGGTGGTTTTTACTACTAGCTGAAAGACACTAGCGGGATACACAGTGAGAGGTTGTCATTAAAAAACTCAGAAACAGAAGGCAGTAAATGGCTCAGGCTAAAAAAAACATTTTCATTAGTAACTCTCAATATCAAATTTTTGGCACATGCTACTGCAACGATACTTCAGAGGATTACGGGAACCCCCCAGGCTTACAAAGGCAGATCATTCCATTTAACATGCACTCTCAGTAGCAGGTGCGAATGAATATGATGAAAACTAAGACAACAGTTATAATGGTTAGTGCAGAAAATAGAAAGATAAGGCCGGCAAAGACGGGGTCTGTCAAGGGAGGGATTTCTTTCACTTCAGATGGGACCATGTTGGACATACTCAGCATGTAGCCCAAACTCCAACCTATGCTGGTTTTCTTTATCTGAAAAGAAGAGAAAAGAAGATATTTGCCATGTTCTCACCATGAACTGGCATGTTGTTGACAGTATTCTTTCAGTAGCACATGGTTCCACTCGGCTTGTCATTGCATGTCTAGAGAAGTTTTGAGCATCAAAAAGCCCTTTCGTGAACACAAATACAGCTCTAGGGCAAAAGATGAGTCATAACACCCAAAGAACATCCCTGTAAAGAATCCAAGTGCGTCTGTTCCTTGGAAAGGACCTACCAACCACAAGACTCCCAGACACCCAAAAGGCACTAAACAGTACACACACTGAATCTGTTGTTGGTGAGCTTGGAAATTCGGAGCATCGCCAGCTATTGTGATCCAGACTAAAGGTTAATCGCCACCATGCAATTATGAAACTGCAGTTGTAATTTACAACTTTTAAATAGCTATCTTTCTGTATGACTCATGAGGGATACACTGAGGGTCACAGACCAGGAATCCCCTTCTGTTGAGGGAGTTCCATTGTGAAAGACACTGCATGTCCTCGGGGCGTCCTGGAGCGATACATTGGCTGCCTTTCACTCTGGCCTCAACTTTTTGAGTGCAGATGACTGGTATGTCAGCCATCCCATTTTTAATGGGTCCCACTGGGTGGCCTTATTCACACTTGTGCATGTTGAACACTGTTTAACGCCTGTGTCTGAACATGAGAGACTGTTGAAAGCTAAAGCACAGCAATTGTCATCATCAAACAGCCATAAACTTATTCTGATGGTTGTTTTCTCCTTTGTATATAATAGGAGCGTTATGTTTGCAAGAATATATGAGGAGGAAAATATGTATTGGCTTTATACCTGTGTAAAGGACAGCACAATGCAGTAGCGGGGACAAGGAGTGTCTTAAATTAGCTCCACCAACCTTTTCTTCGAAGTAAATATTTTTCCAGGTCTCTTTGTCAAACTTGTATCCATCCGCCAGCAAAGAGAAGACATAGTGACCTCCATAACAGTAAGTCTTAAGGTATTTCTCAGAGATCCAGTACTTTTCTTTCCTCAGCTGAAAGGAAGATAAACAGATAACAGAGTGTAGTCTGTGATTTAGAAAAATGACACAAATGAATGATACTGAATGATAATGTATGACAAAATGTCAATGTTGATTCAGATGAAATACTTTAAGACCAATGCAAGACAGAGACAAAACAATGTGGGATAAAAAACAGTTACAAAGACATTATGCAGCTATTTTTGGGTCCGATACACAGACACGAGTCCCTGCAAAAGAGAAATATCCACTCTTACACGGCATAAATATCCTTTAAGTACCAGTAACCTTATCTCTTATTTAAAATCTCTAATTAACATAAATGATCATTCTAAAACAGTAACCCTACCAAAGATGATTTGTATGTTTAAGTTTAATGCATATTTAGTAAGTTAATTGCGGGCAGGTATATGCAGTTTTGACATGCTTCAACCACACAGAAAATGTTGTCACACACCTCAATCAGTAGTCTCAAAGCTGCTCTTTTCTACATGAGTAAAATTGTTGTGGAATGTGGTTGGACTTTATGGCCTGTAAGTGGCAGTGGTTGCAATAACACTTAGTGTATGAAAACAATTTCAATGTTTGTATATGCTTCTTTCTTCATTTGTTGATGTCTACTTAATTTTTTTTCTATATTATTTCTCCTCCCCTTTCTACTATATCTCTATACCAATTGAAAGAACTTACCTCTGTCCAAGGTGTGTGGCATAATTTACTAACTGAGGCGTTGAATTGATCAAGATCTGACGTCCCGTTCATCAGCAGCGCCCTAGCAGTATAGAAGAATCCTGCATATGCCTGGAAGGAACAGCAGAATATACATTACGTTTTTTTTTCCATCTTCCATCTCTTCTTGCATGTGTTTTATTTGCACTGTACGTTACCTTAAAATCTCCAGTGACGGGTGGCTGCTCAACCCCATTGAAGGAACAATGAGATGAGGAACATGTCTTGAAATCAAATATGGACTTCACTATGCTCCTGCACATTTCTGAGTCGGCAGTTCCCACCATAAAGAATTTTTGATCCGGGCTGTATCCTTCTGGTTTCTTTGTGCACTCTGTGTCATAAATAGATGAGGCTGTTATGGTGATGTTGAAACCTTCAGGGTAGCAGGGGTTAGCAATGTTGGTTGGGTCATATGCTCCCTGGAAGAGGAGGAAGAAAATGTCAAAAGAAGGAATGGAGGATGAGGAGGAAATAAACACAAGATGGACAGGAAGAAACATGGGAGGATGAGATAAGAGGGAAAAGTTTTGGACAGTATCATATTATATGTAGTGTGTGTGTGTGTGTGTGTGTGTGTGTGTGTGTGTCTGTGTCTTATTTACTTAAATTATACATTAACACATACAGATCCTGATGTAAATTAAAGTTTTTATCATCTTTAAAAATCAGCATTTTATAACAAGACCCTGCTGCAAATGTATACATATTCTCCCAGCATAGCATATTTATATTAGTTTAGCTATAAGCTGCCAGTAATAATGCATTTCTCAAAGACTAGCCTGACGACATTCATGATCCAATCAATAGTCTTAATGATATAATGCATTTCTGACTGGTCTCCTTTTGCCTATTAGCAGTTCAGGGACAGCAGCATTCACTAATCAATTCTTAACTGGGCATTAATGGATCTGTAGCCTGCACATGTATGCAGAAAAAGTGCATATTCTCAGTGCCACATCCACCACAAACAAGCACTTAAACATGAACGTAGAAACTGTACAGGGAAAAAGTTCAGAAAAGAAATAAGATATGATCTTAAATGATAGACACAATTATTTCTGTACACACACACACACATACATACACACAAGACAAAAAGAAAAGCTGTGCACCTGGATTATTTTGTCCAAAATAATCTTCTCAGCCTCATTTTTCCCATAGCAGAGAAAACTGTGTGTGTAGACATTGTAAGGATAGCCGTACAGTTTGACATGCTTGTAGTCAGGCCCCTGCAGCTCATCCTGGATTTCAAAGGCGATCTGTGTTGACGCTCCACCGAGGTCCATGGACCCTACAGTCTTTGCCCCTTCTGGATGTATATAGCGGTTCCACAGGTTTTTCTGGAAATCATTAGTATATGATGAGCCATGTGATGGCCATCTTTATAAACAAGCATTTCTTTTTTCCTGTTTAAAGGGATACATCAATGACAGTGTCTTACCTCTAGTAAGTTTCCCATGAGGTAGTTGGCAGTGACCCACCCATACAGCCCTTCTTCCTGACCACTAATGATGGAAGCGTTTTGGAAGTTGAAAGGCAAAGAACTTAGGTATTCTTTGAGACTTTCCAGGATTTCATTGGACCTGTTTTCATCCTTCTCACTTATAGCAAAGCAGAAGAAAGAACAAATTACAGGTCTTACTGGAAACAGGAGTAGTTTAGCAGTTAAAAATGGAATCAGTGCCATTAAAGAAATAGTCAAATATCAATATTTTGTACACTACATGAAACTGTAGAGTTAGCCAGGAGACAGTTATCTTAGCTAACACAAAGACTGAAAGTAAATTGAAAATCACTATCTAAGCAGTCTCCACATGTTTACTGTCGGGGCTTCTTGGTAACTCAGTGACTCAGTTGGCTTTGGGGAAAACCATGTGGTGCATGAATGGGGTTAAATTGCTCTGATCCTTCCTGTCACAGTGCAATATAAGTAAGGGTGAGAAATTACCCCAAACTTATTAACTTTGACAATTTCTTACTGTAGCAGTCTCATTCCAGCTGTAGCTCCCAGAAAGAGAGGTGTGTTTTTGTGTTTTTCAGCAGGAATGGCTTTAGTGACGTTATCTATGCAGGCTTGGAATCCTATCCACGATTTTGCATCTTGTTGTGGGTCAACTTTCATTTCTGAGATAGGTGTACCTGTGGGCACAAGTAAAATGCCTGAGTTAATCTGTTTCTCACATTCTTAAGTTGGTCAGTTAAATAATGCATGATAGATGATGGATGTCCCAAATTTCAAAAAGCTTAGTATACTCATCATTACGTCCCACAATTTAATTTACACTACTACTAAAGTTTCATTTTTCCTCTTCCCAAGCATTTTTTAAACCCTATACAGTGACTCACCAGAAACTCGACAGTTCAGTACCTCAGTCACCACTCCTGTTTCATTCTGCTTCTCCCCTGGCCACTCGTACAGGTACATATTGGAACGAGATGATCCCGAATCTATCACTATGCCATACTGAAGAAGAGAAGAAAGAAAAAAAAAATCATTTTAGCATGTCGCATTTTTCATTTGAATTGAACTGCAGAGGCACTCCTGTTCCTGAACCACCAACCCCTCCAGCACCACCCCTTTGAAAAAGACACACATTGTACATCAAAACCACCATTCATCACCAAGAAGACTAATGAGGAAACCTCTTACCATGACCCTGACTACTGGATAACGTCTGGCATCACATTCACAGCTGAGTTTGTGTGGGAGCTGAAGTTTGTATACATGTCTCTCTCTCTCTCTGTATAAATGTGTTTTGAGAACTGTTATGTAGCCTAGTAGTACTTTGTTTAAAGAAAGACAATCTACAAACAAATAGCATTTCCAACAGGTTTGTGGGTGCAACCTTCAGTATTTTTGTAGCCGCTTAGATGTTCTTACCTGTATGCTGTACTGTGTAAACTTCCATTTGTCCTGGATGACGGCAACAGCAACAAGGGCAGCAATACTGGCCAACAGGAGAAGTAGCACTGATGCTATGCGACACTTGTAGCCGATTGGCCGTTTGGAGGCCATTTCCTGTTGGCAAAAAATGGGGTTAAAAAAAACAAACAAGTGTGGTTCTCACTAAAAGCATTTTAGCTCTCAAAGTGATGACACGTGGAGAGGGTTGAAAAGTGATGATGCCAGTCATCCACTTTTACACTTATTTACTTTAAACAGGAAAAAGATGTTGGCAGCATTAATAGTACTGATGAAAGCAATACCACCAGGTTTAACAAACACAAAAAAACTAAAGAAAAGGAAAAATGCTGTAAATTATGATTGGTTGCCTAAACTGTTTTCTCCTGTTAAAATTGTTACCTTTTGCCATACAAAATGATAAAAAAGATACTGAGATACTTGAATCACATAGGATTATCTTACCATATATGTTTAAGGCGAATATGCAAAGCAATTACATGAAATGGGAATTTCTTGTTCTTTTTATGATTTGCAAAGGAGAATACAAGCTTCTCTCAGTTCGGGATTCTCAAGAATGTGGACTGAGGATTTGAGAGAGTTTTGCAAAGTGTCTGTTCCTAGAAAGATCAAAGGTTAACAGCTTTTGAGGGCTGGCCAGTCAGCAAGAAGAAAATAGGCACTAAGAATAGTGCAGGTCAACAGATAGCAAGATAAATAATAAAATGCTGCTGTCTCATTAGTGCTGCACATATTTAGCCTGGAAATCACAAACGTTTTGGTTTATGCACTGATGATGACCATACTGGTGAATTATGTATCCACCCAATATACTGTTTGGCAGAACTTTCTCTTAGGCCTTAAGGAAGGGTGGTATGGGTGAAGAGCTAAATTACAACATCTGTTCTGGACATGAGGCATCTATTAAATGTCTGTCCATCCTGGGAGAGGGAGCCCTCCTCTGTGACTCTTCCTGAGCTTTCTTCCTTGCCTTGTTTTGCTGTTAAAAGAGTTTTTGGAGGAAGTTTTTCTTCCCTCAAATTGAAGGTCTAAGAACAGAGGGTGCTGTATGCTGTACAGATTGTAAAGCCCCCTGAGGCACAAGACAAAACATAGCTCTTTGTCCCTAAACACACACACACACACACACACACACACACACACACACACACACACACACACACACACACACACACACACACACCTTCGAACTCACTACACTTTTATCATTCTAATTTTCAGGTTTATTCTCCTGGCGCATTATTTATGCCTATTATTGATATGTACAGTATTAATATTGATGTGTACAGTATGTGAAGATAATCTTAATTCAAAACTACAAATAAGCTTAGTGATGTCATATTATGTAATAGCAAGGTTTGAATAAAGTCATTTTTAAATAGTGGAGGAGACTTAAAAGTGTTGAAACTGCAACATAATATTACCTTTTAAGCAATGTGTGGTCATCAATGATTGCAACATTGTAATCACTACTTGAGTTAGTGCTGCCTCAGCCTTGTCATAGGTTTTATTATCAGACTGACAAACAGCTGGTAAAGCAGCACTACATTTCTTTGTCTCACTCCAATTTTTTTGTACTTTTCATAAATCCAAATATAAATATTTGACTCCTCAGTTGTCAGCAGACAATATATCAACACTGAACTGACCATGTTTGTTAGTCTTTTGAATTACAGCATTAAGAGTTGCCACAGCAACGTCTGTGAAAACAAGCAAGTCAAAGCTGTTAGACAAGGTGTGATTACAACCTCCAGACATGACAATAGGCATGTCTCATGTCTGTGACAAAATTGGTCTTTAGTCTCTTTAACACTTCAAAGTCATGTGACATATTTGATATTTCGGGTTCATACATTTCTCTTAATAGCTGTGATCCGGACATTTTCATTTTCTAAGAGCGTTTTCAAGGCTTGTGAAAGAGGTACAGGGTCATTGAGACTGTCAGTTTTTGTCAAGTTTCTGCCAACATTGTATGAGAAACCTAAGAAATCAGAGGTCGCATACATCTGTTATTTACTCTTTACAGTTATGTTTTGATAATTATTTTTTTTTACTTCAATAAACCTTACATACTACAGATTAAGTTCTTATTCGCAATGCATCACAAATAGGCTTCTGCAAATTGACAAAATGTGGAGACACTTTAGTAAAGATGAACTACGTAGAGATGTTTAACGTGGTATTACTTCAATTTTACTGAAAAGTTATAATCCTGTTCTCCTCAATCCTCTTATTTGCACCAAAACTTACAGTGTACTTTTCTGTAGGAATATTTTTGCCTCTACAAAAGTAAAGTTAGAGCAAGGCAACAATATGTCTACTTGTAAATTTTATTATTGACAGTTTTTGCTCCTGAATGAACAACTTCAGCCCTAGCATTGACAGCACCACTCTGTCTCCCTCCCCACACATACGGAGTCATCTAAGACAGCAACCACTACTTTGAACAGCATGTCAACCAAATCACCAGAACTGCCTTCTTTCACCTGAAAAACATTGCACAATATACTTCAGGACACCCAGAACTCTGCAGCTCACCTGCTCACCCATACCCGCTCCCGTGACCACATCACCCCTGTCCTACAGAACCTCTACTGGCTCCCTGTCCAACAACGGATCCAATTTAAAGTCCTTCTCCTCACTCACAAAGCCCTCGACAACCAGGCCCCCTCCTACCTCGCAGACCTGCTCCATCGCCACACTCCTTCCAGAAGCCTCCGCTTTTCTGATGCCAACCTCCTGTCTCCACCACTGAGGACCAAGCATCGTACCTGGGGCGACAGAGCCTTCTCCAAAGCCGCCCCCTCCGTCTGGAACTGTCTCCCTAAACAAATCCGAGACTATACTGATCCATCCAACTTCTAATCACTGATCAAAACCCACCTTTTCAGGACGGCTTCTAATGTTTGATTTATTGTTGAGTGTTGTAGATATACCTATATATATTTTAGTGTGTTGTTTTTATTACCTTTTCCTTTACTTTTAACTTATGTGAAGTGTCTTTGAGTTCCTAGAAAAGCGCTCTATGAATAAAATCTATTATTATTATTATTATTTTGAAAATGCCTCACTTCTAAAGGATGAACTGAACTTCCAGCACCTACACTTTTACACTGCATTCACTTAATACAGCATTCACAGGGTACTACATTTGAGTTGACTGGGCTAAAACTACACACATAGAACTACACGGACCACTCTGTTATCCACCTCTATGTGTTACACCCCCCTCTTACTCTTAATCTGTGTACAAGGTGAACAAAACACAAAGAAACAGAACAGAACCGAACCGAACAGAACAGAAAGAAGATCAACCAGAGGAATCAGCAAGTCAAAGCCTAAAGTTTTTAATTTAAGCTTCAAACACTGACAACACTCACAGTATCCCAATAAAGACACATGAAGCTGGCAACTAAATAACCACACATGACAGGACGCGTTGCTTGTAGGGACTGGTCCTCATGAGGTTGAGTAGCAAAAAATGTGGTTGAACGCTAACACTGGCAAACAGAAGCAGCAGCACAGGAAATAAACTCTTTGAGACTATAGGTAAAAAAAAAAAAACATTTTTTATTTTCAGGTAAATAAATGCATGTGAGTTGTGTTTGTTTCTTACCTTGAAGAGCTGGTCTGTTGATCCTAGTTGTGAGTGGGAGTGAGATGGCTCTGAAGAAGGGATGAAAAAACACAGCAGGAAACAGGGGAGCAGCAACTGAGGGGGGAGAGAGAGAGAGAGAGAGAGAGAGCAAGGGAGTATGCTGAAGGGGAGTGTGCTGAGAGTAGGAGAGATTTAAAGAATGATTGGAACATGAGTGATGAACCCCAACAAAACAGAGAGTGAGAGTAAACATGGGAGGAGCAATGTTTCCGAACTCACCACTCCCACCACACTAGTGAAAAGGAGCAGCCAGCACAGGAAGCACAGCCAAGTGAATGATGCAGGGCTGTACCTTCCTTACTGAGTGTGTCTAATGATTAAGCACAGATACTTATGCGTGTGTATGAAACAATGTGAGAAGAAACAAGGAGAGCAGTGGTAACTAATGTAATCAATAAGATAGACCATAAGTGCAGTGTGGCTGAGTACCTGCTGCAGGGTTATCACAAAGTCAGCTCTTATTTGATAGGTTTGAATTGAGGGCAATAGGTAGTGGAAAAAAAGTAAGGATCAAGCTCTGTACAAACAATCAAGGATGTGTTGATACCTGCAAGCTCCCACTTCCTTGTTCCACTCAAGTTCTCACAATGAAAACCAGTCATTAATCAAACAACAAAGTAGAACGAATGGAAAACTGCTGTACTCGAATATGTTTGCTTTACTTTCAGGGCAGACCGTAAGGAATTATGGCTGTGTGTGCATATGAGTGTGTGTATTTGTATGTGCATGCAGACACGTCTGGATTTTGTTGCACTTCTTCGAAACATGAGAACTGCTTGCATTTATGTGTCTATCCAATATCCCATCAGTTGAGTGGAGAGTCAACTTCAGCTACTTCAGACAACATACAGTCGTGTGCAGTCCTGTACCAAAACACTCCCATTCCTTCATTCATTTATTCATTCATTCATTTGTTTGTTAATTAAATTATTAATTTAGCCACTCACCATACTCATTCACCTATCTTGTTTCTCCTGTTTTTGAAGGCAACTGTTAGCACTAATGCAGGAAGTAGGGCTGTAAAAACTCAAATTTAACCAAGACCACATTGTTCTCCTAACTGTACAGAGGCACTCCACCAACTGTACATGTCACAGTCAATTTACTAGTCACCAGAGGTGCTACTTAGCCTTTGAAATAGTTGCATAATGTCTTCTGTGGCTCTGGAGGAGCTTGTCAAGTCTGAGTGAACTCAAGCTGAATATGTCAGCTTCATTAACATTCCGTCAGGCTGCATTATGGGAACATAGGCACTGAAAGGAATGAGCTATCAGTCGCTTTCAAGTTTTACAGTTTGGTTTTCAAAATCAGTCTCTTGTGAGTGCAGTAACTTTATGGAGGTACATTATTAAAAAGATGGACTGTACCCTTAACCAAGTAACTGCTGTAAGCGGTCTTCATACAATCATTAATACCTTAATCACACTTTAGTTGCAATGAGTGAACATTATATACACATAACACATAAAGAACATTTATAGTGGACACTTTGCTCATATGTTCGGGATGAACATTCAACTTATATTCAATACAAATTTAGCTTATGAAAACGTTTTTCAGATATTTTGATTTAGAAAATCTGAACAGTATTAAATTCCCCCCAAAATATATTTAGCTAATGAAAAATGTATAAATATATATTATATATGAATGTAATTCTTGGGTAAAACGGTTGCATTTGCATTGACACACTTATGAGATAATTCAGCCTTGGGCTGAGGGCTTAGGGCTTTTCTGAGCTAAGTTAGCTAGGAATGCGAACAGCACTCCAGGGTGTGGGGATCTTGCAGCTGGTCTTACTACCTGGCTCTTTGCCTCCATTCTGCACTTTCCTTCATGTCATATTTTTGTTTTGTCATATTCATGGTTTATTTTTTTTACATTTTGCATTGTTTTGGGTAGTGACACTTTTGCGTTTACAATAACACCAGATGCTCTCCAGCTTCATCCAGTGTCCTAGCAGAAAGCATTCTCCCATGACTTCTATTATTTTATACTAACAACTGTAAAGTCACCACAGTGCTTCACATCACTGTGGCTGCTTTATAAATCCAATGGATTCTTTAACATTTAAGTATGCAGGTGGCCTTCTGGTATCTGGACTGTCTACAAAGATATCAGTCAAAGTGAATTACATGTCTGATTCAACGCTCGGTAAAAGAAGATAAAGTATTTTTAGCTATCTAAAGTGAGACCTGAAACCCACTGGTCTGAATGAACCGGAAAGACAGGATGCTGAAAATTAGATTTACCCTGAGGGAGGAAATACAAGGAAGGCAGAGAGCTCCTATTTAACTTTATGTGTTTCAAGCCTCCTGTATGAAGCTTATAAACTGTATCTATCCCACATCGGTATTACTACGTACTTCTACTAACTTGTCAGATAGTATGGTGTGTCCATTCCAGTGTTGCTGTCTTGGACTTGATTTATGGTAAGTAGTAAAGTACTGCTGCTGACCCAAGTTTCAATTCT
Source organism: Dicentrarchus labrax (assembly GCF_905237075.1). Taxonomy (NCBI): domain Eukaryota; kingdom Metazoa; phylum Chordata; class Actinopteri; family Moronidae; genus Dicentrarchus; species Dicentrarchus labrax. The sequence continues at coordinate 18,335,173 of NW_026136707.1, read as the reverse complement.
GCAACACTAATGTAGGACAGATGTAAGGTATTAGGAAGGCTGAGTGAGTTGGGGCTAAACAACCATGTCCTTGACTGCATTTCCTCCTTCCTGATATTTTACAACCTGTACAATCATTAGAATAGCCGACACTCTGCTCAGTTTGCATTAAGCAGTAAAACCTAATAGTGAATTAATATGAATGTTGAAACTTTAGAATATATTTTTCACACTTTTTTTGTAATTCTCTTTTTATTGAGAAAGAAATTTGCATTTTACAGTCACGTACTTTGTTAGAACAGAAAGGGTTTAAGAAAGGAAATTATAATTTAGTTGTCTGTAGTTCCATATACTTGTGTATACATGATAATAATCCCATTTATCTCTCCAGTTTTACCTTTAGGTATCCACATACTTTCATACACACTCTCAAAAGAGATAACCGTAGAGAGAGGAAAACAAAACAAAACCGAAAGTAAAAAAAGGAATAAAAACAGAAAACAGCACATTGAAAATTGTCCACACCTTTTATACAGGAGAAAGCATATACGCAAGCAAATAAGAAATCATGGATTTGAATTCTAACTTTGTAAAAAATAATATTTTTTAATATATCGAACTTTGAGCCTTGTATTATGTAGCATAGAACTGTAGCTGACTGTAGCAGTACAGTTTATACCAGTGGCAGACTCAGGCTGCCTGAAGCAAGGGGTGAAAAAATAAAAAGGCTTGCAGCTGTAGACTACTGTTGATTTAAGTGTAACTACACCCTTTAATTCTGCTAGCTCTCTTCTTATCTGCAAATTTTAAAAATGCATCAGAGACCGGCAAAGGACAGTGACTTTAGGGGCTGTGGCCCCCGACACCGACCGGCGTGACTGACAGACTGAGCATGTCAGAGTCTCCATGTCCGCGCTGGAAACACAGAGAGTCACTTTCACTGACCTGAATGTTTCTGTGAATGGCATGTGAATGTTTAGCTGAGCTAGCGGCTGTGTTGTTGCTAAACTACTATAGATTCGTTAATAATGTCATTTTTAACACCAGCATTGACGCGTTTCATCATAGCATGGTCTTTTAATTTAGTTTACAGCCAAAAAAAAAACATGTTTTAGTGTGGTGCTCCTCTTTAAAATGTGAGAACATGACACCTTTCTAGTGAAAGAGTAAGTTGTCTTAGCAGAGGCCCTTATGCGAATGACGTCTCATGTTGCAGTAGCTCACAACATTACCAACTATACATTAAGACTGTTGATAGTCTGCTGTCATTTGGAAAGCTGCCCAGAGAAGTTCTTGCTAATTGTATGTGTGTCTGATTCTGTGCTTTCAAAATGCACTAAACACCCCCATGAATGTCTGCCACAAGGCAGGAAGGAAATGTTGTGGCCGTGTTGTGGCTAGATCAATTAGAGGACAGAGGCACTTCAAATCCACAGAAAGACCCATGGCTTTGTAATTCCGATATATCTATCTCCCTTTCAATTGATTTCTTGCTCTTTTCTTGTTTGCTTTCTATCTGAATCATTTTGCCTCTCCACTGTGCAGGTATTTTCTTATTTTACACACTCTCCCTCTAAACCACAATATAAATCCAGTGTAATTTGTTTAATCTATTCTGTAATTCTTTTATGGCGTATAAAAATTGATCCTATTCTGCGGCAATACTATCGTAATGCATTTACTTCTGTATCATGCTATACAATCAAAGATACCGGAGCAATGTAGTGCAAGTTAATATACTGGTAATAAAACAGTATTAGTATTAGGATGTTGTAACCCGTGTGGTATCTCAGTTTTGAAGCCCTTAATGTGATATCAGAAGAGTAGATGCATATATTGTACACTCATCATACATACGTACTAAACCATTCTGCTGTGTCATATTGATTAAAATATATAAAATGGTCCCATCAAGTCATTAATGTGTGGGCTGGTGCACTTCAAACCCAGCCTCACCCTCCAACCTGTGTCAGGGTCTACCTCCTGTGAGGGCAATTGTCTTTATGATACTGACATAGGCTTTTACATAGTATAGAAAACCCTCTCCTCTGCCACTGATATTACAGAGAGAACCACCAAGGAAAGATGTAACACAAGCCCATATCTCTTGCATACTAAAGCTGTGAAATAACACTCACTACACTACTATTGAATTAGCAAAAAGGAAACACTTATCCTAATAGTATTGTAAGTATTAGTGTGACAGCAATCAGTGCACAGTTCAACAAGAGGCATTAAATGCTGCCATGTAAGATGATCCCTGAGGTATTAAGTGCAGCTGAGACTTCAGATTCAGTTTTCCCATCTGATGCCTCCCAAGTGAAAACGTCTATGTGGCAAGCATTCAACAACTAACCTCAAATGACAGATGTATGGAGCCTGCCGAGTAAAGTGCAGAAACAGCAGAGCTGACATCATGTGTTGGACTAGACTATAACAGTGGGACTCCAATAATGCCTTATGCATTATCTTGCATTGTTAAGGACTTTCATTTTTTGTCCAATATGGATGTGAAGAGCCTCACACTTTTAGGCTTAAAGCACCATGTTAGTACTTTTAGCTCGTATAGTCATTGCTTGTTTTGAAAATTAGAAAGCTTAAGTTGAAAACTTGTCTGTATGCAGTTTATAGAAAGCTGCAGAGATGACATATTTTTGCAGGCCAACCCTCAGCATCATGCTGGTTCCTTTGACAAAAAGCCAATGGGGTTTTTCCATTTGAATTTGGATTTTAGGTTTAGGTACTTACACATTTTGTTTAGCAAGATAATCTTCACAAATGAACACAACTTTACTGTTTTTTGAAGCGTAAATGCAATTATTAGAAGTAAAAAGCTAACATTAGGCTAAATGAACTACACTTGACTTCAACTTCACCACCAACTAAACTTCCATCAAGGCTGTAAAGGTGGATTAGTGAGTTTAATGTCCTTGACAACCTCTGTAGTCTCATTTAGCTTTAAGCTTGTGTTAACCAGGTATCTTATGTCAGGCATCTAACCAAAAACCCATTAAAAAACTATAACAGAGTATTAGGGCCAGGCAAAAGAAAACAAATCAGAGAGGGAATGTATATGACCCCAATACAGTATGGTTCGTGTAAAAAATCTATGTTAATGTATTTTTGTTCTTACCTTGTTTTTTTCCTGTTAAAACGGAAGTTTTATTTTAAAAGGACATTTGACCATTGACTGTATATATGCACACAAGAACGGAAACTGACAGAAAACGTAAACGATGCAGTAACGCTTTACAGTGAGAAGTTAATAAACAGGGAGAGTTATAGACTATAAGGGGAGTTTAGCTCCAGTCGAGAGTTGCAACAAGGTATGTTAATTGCATTTATTTGTGTCAAATAAGTTTTGAGTCTGTTTTGTGTGTTTGCTAACTTTCTGATGCTAACACTAATGTTAAGCTAATTTTGTCTTCTGCCTGTTTAATTTCAATTTAGCACTTACGTTGAACTAAGGGCCCAATGGATGTGGTCTGTCAAAAAAACATCAATACAACTATTGATGGCAACACCAGATGGCTTCAGCTTATCATATAAATCCATACGTCAAAGCACACTGGACGGCTTCGAGACGAGCAAATCAAATGTGCTAAAATGCTAACTAATTCATGTTGCATCAGTCTATAGGGGTGTGATGTAGAAACTTGAAGCCACCAGTGCACTTACACTGAGAATGGACATCTTTTGTCCAGCAGGAATACTTCAGAAATCAACAAAATTAGCATAGTTGTATGTTGTATTCTGAAATTTGTTTTAAGGATTTTAATGTTGAAATTATACCGTTTGCAGAAAAAAAACAATCAGACACACATTATTGTTCCAAGGAGACTATTTCTATATGTCTTAGTACATGTCTGGAGGGGATCTTTAAGTTATCATTTCATTTTCAGAGACACCAATCGCTTCATATTCATTAAACCTACAGTAACTGATTTTTTGGCCACTTGGGGGCAAGGTCTGACCACAACAGTGACACATGATTACTGTGAGTTGATTTTAGCAACGTTATCATTTATTCAGATTTGTGTGTCTGGCCAACCAATGAAAGTAAGTCCAACATTCACTTCCCTTGTAGCTCTGTTTTACTGTCCACCAACTCCTGCTAATGCTCCGCTATGATCACCAGCTACTGCTAACTGCTTGTCTGCTGTTTGGTGCTGGGCAGGAGTGAAGTGGGCTTTTTAGAGTCTTTTTCATGGAAAAACAGCTGCCTGTTGTGGCCCAAAACTACACTGATGAGGCTGTTGAGAGTGAACATATACTGAAAAACCAAAACAAGGAGCTCAAAGACAAGATGAAGCTTGATAAAACACTGATTACAGCGATAACAGAGAAATGAACAGCCACATACAGTGCAGATCAGCACTGCATGAGGGTATAGATAAAGATAAAAGATTAGCTCATAAAACATGAATGCTAAAATAGATAGAAAATACTGACATGACTTCACTGCATAGCCTGACTACAAATCATGACAGTCTTCTTGTTCCTACAAATATAATGCATGACTATGCTGAGGTCATGTGTGCCTACAGTGTGGTAAGCCTAAATACTGTATCATCATTTACAGATTATCAAGAGCAAACCTGCAGAAGAGTGAACATTTACACAGGCAAATAAGTTTTGCACCCCTGAGCACAGATATTTAGCAGCAGTTCAGTTGTTTTTGTTTGTTCAAGAGGATAACTCTCATCAGTTGGATAGCACTGAAGGTTTATCTGCTTTCAGCTGCATTGCTTGGAGAAGGTGGGCTACTATAATCTACTAACAGTGACACTCAACACATAAACCTACTAACAGTGTCTTTACATAGTACACAGTGGTGTATTTAACCCAAAGACATACTGGCAATGCAAAGAGCAGGTCATGTAGTGTATATCTGTTGGTGTAAGTATCAAGAGCATATTTTGGAAAGTGGGTCATCCAATGACAACTGCATGGCTTTCAGTTGATGGAAGTTGTGACAGCCTCGATCGTGACAGCATGTGTAATGGCAACCTCTTGTGGGCAAACTAAGTAACTGCAGCCCTAGAGACCGTAATTGTCCCTGGGAACACATTTGTGTGGCAGTGGCGTTCATGATACACAAATATACACCAGTAGGTTGAGGGTGAGTGACACTAATCTACACCACAGCAAATATTCCTGTGGTTTTACAAGCTTTACATTGCCTTGTATCAAAGGCCCAAAGAGCTAACATAAATGTTTAATCACAATTGGCCTAATACAGCATTTCTAAAAGCATCTGGGGGCTGAGACAACCATCCAGAGTAGCCAGTAATGGTGATGCCATAAAAAGCTGCCCACATCAACAAATTCCCTGAGGGAGTCTGTGTGGGGATATTTCCAGTCATCTAGGTCAATACCAGAGATGCACATTAATTGAATCTAAATAGATCTTTATGTTCATTTTGTATAAAGTACAACTTTTACCGCTAAAGGAAGAGTATTATACCTTTGCCATGACTTTTCTACAATCCAGTTATTTTATTGGACTAATGTTTTCTATTAAATGATATTGTCGTTGCAAATAAATTATGTATTGTTGTCTTTTTCATATGCTTTTACATGTAGTCTTTGACATTAAGATGGCATTTTTCAGTGCTGTGCTTCTACTGTGGAGTACTGCAATACTCCAAATCTGATTGGAAAAACGGCTTTTTCTCATATCGAAAATCTTACAAAGTTTAACTAATGAAAAAAAGCACATAAAAAATGATAACCATGATAACAGATAAATAAATAATTGTATACATAAACAGATAAGAAATGAATTGTTTCTTTGTTTGTGAAAGAGGAATAAACCAAACATTTTTTTACATTTGCAATCTACCAACAATGAGTTCCTCTACATTGCAGCTATCCCTCTGTGTGCATTTAAGAACTGACATTTCCCTCAATAACTGAAGTAAAAGCACATATTTTATTCATATGGGTTATAGGTCAAGTACACTACTGTAAGAATTTGAACTGGGAGCATTGTTATGTCCCATGTGTCCCATCACATTACAGTTTAGTCTGAACAGACAGGCCATATCACCTCGCATTTTCTTGACCCGCTGTATGATTCTAGATGTTAGACTGCTATAGCGTAAGTCCGCTAGTCTACAGCTATTCTTCAATTTAATTACATTTTATTTGTACAGCGCCAATTCATAACAGAAGTTATCTCAGGACACTTTTCAAATAGAGCAGGTCTAGACCGAACTCCCTATAACATTATTTACAGAGACCCAACAGTACCACCATGAGCAAGCACTTGGACTGCGGTCAAGCCAGCCGACACATCGTGAACGACAGTCAAGCCAGCCGACCCAGTTTTTTGATGTACGTGATTGTAGTAGCTTTACGGTAATAGCGTCTCAGAACTGGTTTCAAAATAAAAGCCCGTCAAAGTGTCAAATATGAGACTAATTACATATGATTTGGGATTCAATTTAAAAGGAAACGCCCTGTTATCAAAGAATAATTCCTCTTCAGGGTTATAGTATACGACCCCATAGTGTGACCCAGTAAGTATCAAGACATTCTGATTTTATTGTCTTTTACAGTGTTAAATAATATTGACATTGGCCCAAAAAGTCAGCTATAGGTCATGCCCTGACAAGCAGGTTATACTCTGACAAGCAATTTAAGAATTTGAGTTTATCACCATAGTCTAAAGCAGACACTTCTAGGCTGTTTCTGTTTGCTACTCGAAATCTCTTCTTATTTTCTTTTTTTCCGTTTTTTGAAAGTAGCAGTATTCAGTATTCATGTTGATATTGCCTTTTGAAATAAATTATTTTGATTCTCTTTAAGTTTTTATTGCTTATTTTGCACAATATTCACAAAAATTCTTTAGCAATTGTCTATAGCCCTGAGAATAATGCAGTTCTAATATTGATTGCATTTTAGACTGATATTTTAGAAACTGCTAAATTGAGTTATTGTATTATCTACTGTGTCTGTCTACAGTAAACTGAGAAGTTAAAGTAACAGGTTAGACAGAATATTATTGTAATTTCCAAATAATCATAGAAATATGTTGCATTTATTTTTTTTTACTGTATTAGACTGTGAAATCATTTAACAGTTTGAATACAGAAATACTGTATTTCTGGTTTACAGACTACTACTGTAAAGTCAATTTACAGTATGCATACCGTATAATTACAGTATATTGCTGGCATCCCTGCTGCCAGCTCTTTACCTTAAATTATAGAAATACAGAAATATACCGTCTACTACTGTAAAATCATTTGATGGATGAATACCGTAAAAAAATATATATATGTATATATGTATGTGTATATTGCTGGCGTCCCTGCTGCCAGGAAAATTATTTACAGTGTAGTGACTGATGGTGATGAACATGAAGAAGATAACGATGGGGGACAATGAGCAGTGATTAAAGTAATAATAGTAACTAGTAATAATAATATTAATAATAATACTAACAATAATATCAGTGATATTAGCAGTGGCAGTCAAGCAGGACCATGGCAGGAGGCACCACCAGGATCCATGAGAACCTGCGAGACGAGAAAGCACAAGAACATGCATTAATGGAACATGATTGAGTGCAGAAAGAGAGAGAGGAAGAGAGGAGCTCAGCGCATCATGGGAAATCTCCCGATAGTCTAGGCCTATAGCAGCATAACTAAGGGATGGTTCAGGACTCACCTGAGCCAGCCCAATAAGTTTTATCAAAGAGGAACGTCTTAAGCCTACTCTTAAATGTGGTGAGAGTGTCTGCCTCCCAAACCAAAACTGGAAGCTGGTTCCACAGGAGAGGAGCTTGGTAGCTGAAGGCTCTGGCTCCTGTTCTACTTTTAGAGAATATAGGAACCACAAGTAGTCCTGCATTTAGAGAACACAGTGTTCTATTGGGGTCTTGTATCATAAGGTTGCTCTCAGAATGATCTTAATTTAGCTTCACTTCAGCAAGTGAATGAGCAGGCCACTACTGTTGAACAGTAATCAGGGGAATTAGAATTAACCTCTAATACTGAATCCTCATCTGTATTTATAGAACATCGGCCTTTGTCCTCAGGGATTAGGATGCTCAGTGGAGGCTGAGTAGCACAGCATGTTGGTTGGTGGTGTGTGTGTGTGTGTGTGTGTGTGTGTGTTTGCCTGTCATCTTCAATTGAGTACACTGCAGTAGAGGCACATCAGGACTTTCAGGCTATACTATAATATACTGGGAAACATAACCTCTGATTGCATCCAGCAGTTTGTCATGGATTTTTTGCGTGATGAAACTATTAAAATGTGCCACAAATGAAAAAGGATAAGGTAAATATTGATCTCAATCCACCCCAGGGTGTTGTGGCACCCACTTTGGGAACCACTGCTGTCGCCTACAGTTCCTCAGCTTCACCCTTCTGCTCTTAAACTAGTCTAATTGTGCACACAATCAAATCACTGATATATTGTTATCCTTGAGGTTTTAAAAAAATTACATCCAGAGACTATGCAGACCACAGTACACTTTAATAAAATAAACCTATATCATTGCATGCAGCACACAATCAAGCCAAAAAGAAAACACCTGGATCAGCAACAGCAGCTGACTGACACAATCATATGAATTAACAACAAGGTTTGGTGATGTCACGCCACAGATTTACATATCTCCTGGCAGACAAATGTGAAGGATTAGCGAGCTAAAAACCATAGCGACAAGACATATTGTGCATGTGGACAACAGAGAGGACACTATTCTTTTTTTAACTACATGTGTTCATCATGACAGCATCATGCCTTAAATCTTGATGCTAAAGGTTAAACATATACGATGAGAGATATGTTGGGAATATAAACGATTCTGGATTCCTCTTAAACACAATGGTACACTTGAATGACCTTACTGTATTGGCACACAGAATCAGTGTTAGACAGTGTGCACTCAGAATATTGAATGTATTGACTTAGATTTAAATTTCTTTCAACTCTAGTCATTTGTTCATTTGTTTCTGCCTGAAATAAATAAAATACAAAATACTATACAGTACAAGGCAATCATGTTAAGTCTGTGTCACTAATAAATTCCCAGTATAATTGTAATGATTGAGAGAAGGAAACAAATAGTGGTCCTGTGTACCCAAAAAGTAGCATACTTTAATTCTCATCCAACTGACCTTCAGTGAAAGAGTGATTGTCTTTTGCTACAGTTTTGGGTAATACTGGCCATCTGTGCATAAGACACTGTACAGATTAATAAGATTAATAAGATAAGATTTATGGTAAAAAATAATAATTCTGATAGGCCATTGCCTGCCATTATTTATATTAAATACAACTACTTTTTTCTAATAAGGTCAAAAATAAATTAATGCACTTATAAAAGGGGTTCATCCTGATTACTAGGAGCAATGTTAGAATTATTTAACCTCAATCTCTGTGAAGGACCCCATACAATATATAGCCAAGTGATGTGATTAATTCATCTTCCTCACACTATTACAATGCATTTATTTCTAGTCCTTCACTTAAAGTGTGTCACTACACATACACATAAAAAGACGTTTCTGTATGATCACCCACAGAAAATAGCCGACGCACATGGACTAAAAAAAAATCTGTCACACACACAATGTGCAATACATTCAATGCAGAACTCAAGAAATGTATCCCAAACCTACCAAACCAAATCTTGAATTCACCCCAGCCCAAATTTTACACACAGGAGACACATAAGCAGCATAAACAGTAAAGACAAGTCTGCATGGGGATGGGTGCATTGTGATAAGGACGATAACATGCTCATTAAACACTAAGAGATAAAAGCTAAGTCAATGGAAGAAGAAGTTGCAGATAGAAAATGTAATATTTGGAACCTGCATCTTTCCTTTGAACATTGGGTTTTTTTGTTATAAGTTATTAATGGCCTGCTTACTAGACAGGATAACTGCAGACAGAAACACCTGACTGCTAATTGAGCTGTGAAATCATTGTTCATTCCCTTTATGACATTTTACATCTGCAACATGAAACTCAATTTTTGTCCTAACTTTGGTCCTCATTTAGGCATCAGAGTGGACAGCTCCTTCCTCGACTTTTGGTCAATGATTGGGCTCCTGCAAAAGCTCAAAGGTCAGCTGAGTGATGTGCCGCCATGCTTGCTGGATGTGACGTGACTCAGTGGAGCGTGCACAGATGGCAAAGCGCAGGACAAAGCGGCCAGAGAGCTGGCAAGGCACCAGGTGGATCTCCCTGCTCTCAGTGATCCTTTTCAGCAAGTTCTGGTTCAGCTCGTTGGAGCCCTGAGCAGAGGGGTCAAGGAAGGAATACAGTTGTTTAGGTTTACAACAACCATGCTTTTGTTGCTAATGCTTGCTAAGGGGGTTCTATATTCACTCTATATTCTATATTCAGAATTGCAATGTCACCTGTGTTTAACAATGAGCATGATTGTTAATCATACCCTGATAAGGGAGATACACATGGATTTTACATGCTTATTTAGCCCTTTGAAAGGTAGGTTATATGTGTAAGAAAGATTGGACCAGTACAATATAGAAATCCTGTGTATGTCACCTTATGAAACAGCATATTCAATATTATTAGTATAACTTACAGACCTCAGCTTTCTATTGCCACTAAAAACAATAAGAGAAATATATATATATTTTTTTAACTACCTGTCTCAGATATGTGTGTATTTCTCTATTGTGATCTATCTACAGTGGGTATGAATTAGGTTGAACAGGATGAGGGTTTTTTTATAAAGTACCACACTGGATTTATCAAGTTATTGTAGTTCTATGATGTTGGATGTTGCTACCTTGAGCCGGAAGCAGACCAGTCCCATGATGACCTCAGCACAGATCTCAAACCTCTTGTCTGCCCGTACCAGACTCTCAAACTCCTTGGCCAAGTCCACTTGCTATAATGACAAGACACAGATTATAATACACACCGTTTGTAAAATTGACCAATCATATACAGTGCATGTAGATCAAAGTACACTTGCACTGCTCTTAATGTCAATTTGTTTTAATCAGATCTTCACTCAGAGGGTTAAAGACCTGGCATAATAAATATAGATGCCAAATAATAAATATAATAGTTTACATACAGTGCAATGGAGAATTGCTGGAAAAAATGTCTATTTTAAACCATTACGTTGCCCTTCATATGACATGTTGCCAATAGTCAAAGCAAATATACTAAACATCTGTAATTTGTAGGATTTTCACTAGATGGCAGTGCTGTATCATTACACGGCACAGTGCGATCAGTCACACCGTTCACAAGACTTTTCCCCTCGAGTTCAGACTGTACCTTTCTACCAAAACCCAGAAGCATAGCCTTACTATGGACTAAATGTAACCATCTGTAAACACATCTGAATCAAACACATTTGATTAAAAGAAGGGATAGTACACATCTTGGTGGGAAGCACTCCCTAGGAGGCTCTCGGTGTATCAAAGTCTGCTCTCAGCAAATGTTCATGCGGTATAATTTTTAAAATGGCACTGTATAATCAAACATGCTTCCACAGCAAAATTTATCCACTTATGATCAAAGAGCCTACTGAATGCATCACCAACTCTAATCACAATTATATGGACTGACTTCAGCTCCTTTTCCTGCCTCTCTAATGAAGCTAAACAATGGTCTGAATGACCAACTGTTTGACCACAATGTTATTTCCTCATTCCCAGCCTGTAATTCACCATCACTCAGAGGTATTTACAAGCTAATATACTGTAATGACCTTGATGTCTGTTTTTCTTATTACACTATGCTACGTAGGAGTCTACATGCATTTGTCATTAAAATACTTCATTTTACAACTGCTTTTGCTCACGGGGGATAAGTGCTTACAAAGAAAAAAATAACATATTGTCTGTCTCTACAAGATATAGCTACAAAGGACCAAAAACAAGACTTAAACTGTTCTATCTAATCTAGAGGACGGATGTACAGTAGAGAAGTGTGTCATGGGTTATGGCTGCAGGGATCAGTGCTGCTTCTGCTTCATTTAAAATGGAGAGTAAACACAAAACAGGCTCATTTGATTGACAGAGCAGACTGGAGGGAGGAATATATATATATATATATATATATATATATATATATATATAATATGAGGGGTAGAGACAGGCATGCAGGGGTGAAGCATCAAGAAGAAACTCTGAAGGGAAAAAGACGGGCATGGGTGGATAAGGAGGAGCACTGTAGGAAAATGTTGTTATAAACAGAAGATACAGACCAGGCATATATGACTGACAGGAAAGGCTGATGGAGGCAGAGATGAGGGCAGTGAAGGGACTTTAGTGGTAAGGAGGATTTGGTGGGGTGAGGTGTGGGAGGGAGGAAGGGGATGGCATTTACCATAAAGACCAGGCATTGGTGATTGTGTCATTTTTTATTTATTTTCTTTTCAGGCTCAGGATTGAGTAGGAATGAGACATAGAGAGGGAAATGAAGGGAAGCCAGATTGCTCACCACTGATAGTATTGTGCTAATCTTTTAGTCAATTATAACGAAACCACAAGAAAGGAAGGGTTTGGATTAAGTTAATAACGCGACAGGATTACCACCTTGATATTACTAATAACAAATGGTTGGCCTTTTTTGTTTTCTAATTCAAATTTTGTTGAATAATTCTGCGTTTTCCCTCAACTGGAAAGACAAATCCAACACTGATAACTCCTTTTAGCACAAAAAATATTAAACACTATACTGCTATATACATTTAACTTGTAGTGCTTCATTAAAGCCATTGCATGTATACAAACACCACTCAATACCATTATGCGCTGGTTAGAGAAATAAATATATAGCCTACTACTGTAAATGTCATGAATCAATAACTACCTATAAATTGAATTTTATCTGTGTTAACTTATGCTTGTTAGTGTTTGGATCTGGAGGACTGTGTGTTAAATGTGTTCAGATAATATAACTGGAGTTTTGTATTTTTTAAAATAAAGGTGATTTCTTTGTGAAAATGTTGGGTTATGGGATGTAAGGAATAAAAAAAGGATCTAAAAGCAGAAATTATTTGCTTTTAGTTTCTATTAGAGTTTTAACCAGAATTTGAAAGGCAAAGATACACAAAACTGAGTGGAGTGGAGCATTCAGTTGGTGTCCTACCTTCCGTATATGAGCCTGCAGGCCTTTAAGTCCATACAAACGGAAAACAAACCACATCTTTAGTGAGCGAAATCTTCTTCCCAGTGGAATCTGCCAGTGCTGCAGGACAGAGGAGGGACAGAGAAGGAGAACAGTTACAGTTAGGTTATGTTTAAATGGGTTATTTTTTGCAATAGACTTAATAATATTTATAATAATTAATCTTACCCTATAATCTGTGACCAGCCCTGTTGAAAGAAAAACAGTTCAGGAATCTGTTAAAAATGTCAGTGTACATTGTTAATGCAGCTATTTCCAGTATCAGTGTGCCTGAAGTCTGGCCAAATGCCTCTATAACCAATTACAGTGTGCCTCGTCATTTGATCCTAATTCAATATTATACAAAAACAAGAATAAAGAAAGACAAATTAACACATTTCTGACATTGAACATTATTGCTTCAGAAAAGGATCAATTGTAAAGCTGTTTGGACTGTGTTCCATTGTCCAGGTGTTGCTGTCATTGTGTCCACCCCTACCGTCAGTCCACACAGACCACTGGCTACAGACAGCTCATCTCTACAGAATGGAGGCCCATTTTAGCTGGTGCTAATAACCTCTAATTAGATTGAAGATTCCAGATTGTATGAGCGAAAGCTTTTGTAAGGTGCCTCATTGTGGGGGGAGGTAGCTGTTTGTCTTTCTCTCCGTCTGCTTGTCTTTCAGACAAATTATAGTGCTGATCTGAACCCATCTGCAGGCTAGGAGCATGTACACCAGCACACACAGCAGTAGCAGATTTTTTAAAAGTTAAGTACAATGCATGATGCTAATAGGGTGTATTAATTAAATCAGGTCACAAATACAGCACATCAACTTAACTTCATGCAGAATAGAATTGTGATATTTTTAAGCTGGCTCACAGAAGATAACATTTACACACACGCACATACACACTCCTATCTGGTTGTCAGACATACACCATCATGGCTGTGTTTTTGTGGTTCAGACTACACTACACTGCTGATTTTAAGACTTTGGTGCAATGCTTCAGCAGTTACTATTTAATCGGAAATGTGCCTCAAAGGAGTACACTAACCGGCTTTCTCTCAATGTGAACAGCAAACGAGGTTACAAATACTATTGTTGTCATTATGTTGTGCAGTAGAGCCCAAGTTCAACTGACGTGATTCAAATAATCTAAGTGAAATGACTCTACCTGACTCCTGGTTTTCGTGTTTCAGGTAGAGTGGTTCCATCTTGAAGGCTCCAATAATGTCTGCTCTCTTCTTCACCCTGTTGAGGTGTTGACAAGCAGAAAGTCTTTACACCAAATATCACTGAACATTTCATCCAACAAAAAATATTTTAGAATAACACACACACTGTACACATACAGTACAGTTTTTTGCTTTGGCAAACATGATAATGGTCTTTTTGATATATATTTATAGTATGTTATAATATACTATACTGTCATATCATATTGTTAGTATGCTCTACTAGACTAGACAGTACAGTCTACATATTCTGAAGTGTATCTCAATATATGTGCCAGAAAACTAAAACAGGAAGATACATCAATGGCAACAGGTATCGTGTCAGTAGTGACAGACTGAGCCAGAGGTAATGGAAAAAGGGTTTAAGAACCTCTTCCCTGCACCACATATCGAGGTTTGAAACACCTCCGTTTCCATCTTGTGCAAAGCAGGTCTCGTTTGGTTGGTGCTGACAGAAGGGGCAGATGGAAGGCGTACTTCTATTTTTACTGTGCAAATGATTGAGGTGTAGATGGATATCAGTTTTGTGATGACACTAACTGCTCATTGTTACTTTATGGGGACCATGAGTCACTCCAAGGTAAATTGGTAAATATTCTGACCTACTGAAAACACAAAGGGTGCCAGATGCTAAAAAAAACATTGATAAATCTCCTTCTTTTGTTAAACAGGGCTTTGTGTCACACAGTATCTCGACATACTACAATGCAGCTTGTATTAATATTGCTGGGTTTTGTACTCTACTATCAGAACTGGGCAGCAACTTACCACATTGCAGAGCAGTCAAAGTTGACAAGAAGCCATTTGTGTGGGTTGAAGTTGAAAGAGTCTGCAAACTTAAAAGAGAAACAAGACAAGTGTAAATTTAATGAAGCCACATTGTTTGACTAGAATGGTATGAAATAACAAAAATTAACACAATGTTATGTTAACACATGTTATGTCTGAAATTAATCTGAAATTTAATAACTGGTCATAAAAGTTCTATTGTTCATGTAACACTAGCGCCAAAAATTTTTTTTTGCAAATACACACACCATACTACATGGTGTATTTACTATTACTCCCGCTGAGAGCATTATCTAGACTAAAGCAGGCACAATTTATTTGAAATGCAAAAGAGGAACATCCAGCCAACAGCTTGCAGAGCGCAAAGAAAATAACCCTTTCCTGGCAGGCTTCATTCAAAGAGGGACAAACCTTTCCTAATCGGTTCTCATCTTTTTGTTGTTGGTTATCTTTTTTAATATCCTTTTTTCTACCTGCACAAATGCAATAACACAGAGAGAGAATGTGAGACAGACTCCTGGCTGACAGTTGCCATGCTGACTGATTCAAAGGGGGCTGGTTGCCTGCTCGCTCATCACCCATATCCTAGCAACCAACCCTCCAGCAAGGCTGCACTCTCATCCTAAAATACTGGCTTCCTTCTTCATGTCCTCGTTCAATAATTTTCATTGATCTCATAATGTTATATATATTATAACTACAGTATAGGTAATCTACTAAGTATTACTGCATGTGGTTTAAATAAGTTTGTTTCTCTAAGAAAGACCATGATTCTCAAATTCCAATTGCACTCATAAGATTAGAAAATGTAAAATTCCGAAATTATGGGAAGGAAATTTGTTACTGTAAAGCTAACTATGAGTAGGAAGAAAGATTAAACAACAGTTGGTCCTTTTGCAGTCAAGCCTGTTTTCTCTGTCTCCCCACCAACATTGTTTGAACTTGAGTGTCTAATAAACAGTGATATATAAAGGTCTAATGCTGCCTCAGGAAATTACTCTGTCCTTATCTCTGCGTCTCTGCACAGCTTGGGGAGCAACAGCTGCCTCGGCAGCCTCAAAAGGCAGATTGATGCTCCTGCACTAATGCCGATTGTTCGGCCTATTTCTCACTCTTGCATGCTTCCTCCTTGACATTAACGTTATGCCATTTTCAAACCAAAAAAAAGCAGCTGGATATAATCAGTATGCGGTTAGTGTTTCCTTCCATAGATGTTATGAAAGATGTTTCACAGCCAATTGAACAGAAATAGGTTGTCTTGTCATTCAGCAACATCCAGGAGGATGCACAATTCAAGTTTTTGACCACACTTAAACTATATTAAATATGCCTCTATCTATCCTTTTTCTCACAGAGTTCTTGGAGTGACCGAGTCATAGACATTTTGCCAATATTCTAATACAGTATTACTAAATCAGTTACTAATATATATATATATATATATATATATATATATATATATATATATATATATATTATATATATGTATATGTTTATATATGTTATACTATATTATAGTGCTCATGCACCGTATTAACATGAGTGTTTGCATATTTGTACACACCTCCACGCCATTCAGCAAAGGCCTAAACTCAGGACAGATAAATGCACTCCCAGCATATGCTGCATCAATATGCATCCACATATTTTCCTCATTACCTGGAATGGACAAAAAACAGAGAGAGTAAAATAATTACTTTTGTCAATCGAGATTTAATAACCTGGGATGGATGAATGAATTACTAACCATAGTCATAAATTCACATTTATCTATTAATTGCAGTGATTTCATTTTCTTAAATTAAAGTGTGTGTTGTAAAGCCAATAAAGTCAACAGGGCTTTTTAACCCTTTTCCTGCTGTAAAGTAAAAAGATTAAATATGTGCTGCTGCAAAGGTTGACTCACATAAGGGCCCCAGCTCGGTGATGTGATCAAAAGCACATGATGGAGTGGTGCCAAGAGTCGCACAGAACTGAAAGACACAAACATACAATTCATTGCAGCTACTGTGACATATTGTTTTTATACAAGCACAACTATAACAAACATAGATCTGGATATCAGTTTCAATAAACACAGATGATTCAGAGCTGCTGGACTATTGCAGCCTCTTGAATATTGCTCACTGATAGTGATCTGTGGTTCCAGATTAGACAGAGATTGTTGTCCTTAACCAGATAGACATTCATTTGGTTAACCAGAAACAATGTTATCCTTCAACAGAAGCCTCAGGGTGTGCACACCAGCATCAAAAGCAAATTGTATCATTGTGTCTGTTAGCAGTTGAATAGGTTGTAATGTTTACATGTGTAGCAAAGAAATCCAATGACAGCTGTGTGCAACTCAATGTAAAAATGAACACTATCTAATGTCGCTTATGTTGCTGAATATGTCTGTCTATGTGTGTTAGGTCTGTGATAGTTGGATGGATAGATGTTGTTTTGTCTTTTCTTACATAGAAAGGGATGAGTCCAGCTGCTTTGTCCTCCTCCACAATCTTCTTAAGCATGTCCCCTCTGACAGCATAGCTGTTGTCTGTAGGAACCTTCCTCATCATCACTCCTCCAATCAGAGCAGCACGCTCCACTGAGGAATGAGCCTTAGGACGAAAGAAATTCAACATTTGTGAGAAACTCAGTGTTAACGAGTTGGTAGATCACAGGGTTGAATTCCCACCTGCTTTTAGTAAAAAGATAAACATGTCTCAACACCTAGTTTTTTATTAATGGATACAGAATGATTTCATATGGAGAGTTAATGTCCATGTCAATATCATTTTGATATAATAGGGTTCAGATAGATAGTACAACGAGAAAGAACAGTGTTCTTCAGTACAAAAACAACTGCTCTCCCTGTAAAGGTCTGTGTGGCCCTCAGGCGTCTCCCTAACTCAATCACAAAGTCAGCCTGGTATTAAACCTGATCAGAGATAGCTGCTGCCTGACTGACCCTCTGTCTCACCCAGTCACTGAAAAACTCTTTCACTATTATTGAGGCAACCTTTAATGGTCTGGGTTCACATGGACTGCCGTTGCTTGAGATAATTCACAGAAGTCAACGTATTCACAGAAAGTGCACTGATGTATTGTATTTTGTTTTACGACACTGGCTATTCAATAAACTAATGTATCACATGTTAACTTTAAAAACATTGATCAAGTCAGAAATGTGGGTAAAATTAGAACAGTACATAAGTGTGATTGGAAATTGCTTTTTTGTGCTCACTTGCTCAGAGGTGTATGCCACCAGTTTGGAGAGGATATCAGCCTCCGAATTTTCAGGAATGGAAGCATGGACTCGTCGGATAGCTTTACAGCGAGCAGCGAGCAGGGACATCAGGGTTGCCTCACTGGCTGTGCCCTGTTGGAGAAATACATACAAAAGCAGTATTTCAGAAAGACCTGATTTTTTAAAGTGGGCTGTTGTTCTGTGCTAATAAAGCTGGAGCTGCTGCAGTTCAAAATTGTCTTATGAACAACCTCATCTAGGCACGTATAAAAATGTAAGCATGATTGCTTGACTGCATGGCCTTTTCTTAAATAATAATAGTAATATTGGGAAACTGATTCTGATGGAAAGTTGAATTTGATGTTTACAGTAGAGAAAAGCTGCTTTATGACCTGAATGACGATGTCCACGGTGGATAGATCCAGTCAGTGACAGTAGGGAGGGTGTCATGCTGATTTTTTCAGCAAAGGAAAAGCCCTAGTCAAACATCTGTTTAAATAGTTGTGGTTGTATAATTGTGGTTGCTGCTGATTGCTGTTGTTGGAATGGCAAACAAATCATATATCAAGCTACAATTCTGGACTCAGTTAATTGGTATGTTAATGTGCATTTAAACATGCCTAATGCTGATTTTGTGAGCATGTATCATCTTAATTGAAAGATGTCTGACAGATGACTGTAAACATGAGCAATAATCTATAATCTATATTAACTTTCCTATTTTACTTTCTCTAATTAACTTTGATGCTAGCCTGTAATGTTAGTGATCTTATTGATGCTTGCACACAATAACACCCAAACCTTTTGAGAACACACACAAACACATAGAGCTGAAAATTTAGTCAAGCATTTTGTGCTGTTGGACATTCCCTTTGATTTGAACACTGTGACACCTCCACATCCTCATTAGGAAAATCACTGTGTTTAGAAACTGTGTCGTGACTCATCACCCAGTCAGCCTGATACAATGAGAATTGTTTGAGGCCACATAATGAAGTGGAGCATGGTTTCTGAGCCATCTGGGGGCATTACCACAAAAAAGTCAATGAAATATTCAAATTATTCAATCAATAAGCGCAAATCACTCAAGTAGGCTGCTGTGTCAATTGTATCAAAACAAATGCAAAGGCAGAGCAAAATTAAGCTTGATTTTTAAGAGATTAAGAACCCACAGAATGGATCAATCAGTCAACCTATCCATCAAATCACGTATCCCAAACTTACCAGAGTGTACTTCCTGTCCTTTCCCTGCTTACAGAGCACCACCCTGAGATATAAGGTCTTCATAAAAGTCTAACAGCGGTCATCCATCCTCCTACCCACCAGTAATAGTGAAATATAGCCTGTTCAGTTTCAAATGTAACTGAGCAAGCATTATACTATAAAAAGCCTTGAAACCTGCTGCATATTTTCCCTTTACCAGCTAAAGCGAAAAGCTGCTCTTAAGGATAAGTAGTGATGTGCCACTACTAAAGATAATGCATTCATTAGAAGGAAAACTGCAAGTTTGTGATTTGACAGCTTTACCTAGAAGAAACCGTGGAATGATCACACACTATCATTTTTTTTCTCTGACGCTTTAGTCAATTAGACTGTAATATTTTGTAATTTGTAATGTATTTCAATCATAGGCAAACTGTTTGTTCTGTCTATTGTCTATTGACTCAAACTGGGGTAAAAAGGGACATCTAAGGTCACCAGAGGGTCTTTTTGAAACTATCCCATTTCCCCTGTATATGGTTTATAATAATAGACTGGCAATGTGCTGTCACAACACTCATTAGCCCTGCTGCCGAGAGAAGAGCCCTATTCGTTGCCATAGTGAGCCGGTAAGCTGCACTTAAAAAGCAGAGTGGCAGGACAGAAACAAAAACATGAGCACGCACACACACACACACACACACACACATGCTCACACTCAGGTGGTCACAATAAAAGAGGCATGAAATGATCTGTCATCAGAGTGCACTCTCATGCTCGACTACTCACAATCCTATGAACACACACACACACACACACACACACACACACACACACACACACACACACACAGAGAGCATCCTCTGTGTTTCTGTCAATGGAACGCTAAACTAATGCTTAGCCTTTTGCCACACGAAACAATCCCAGCACCATCATTTCTGTCTAGCAGTGGATGACATATTAAAAGGCAATTTCCTGTCAATTTTCAACCGGTGTAAACCAGGGAGAGAAAGAGATGACAAATCAATAGTAGACAAATTGTTGATGAATATGGGTTTAGGGGCAGTATAAAGACCTTTGTTTTTATGAAAGTCAAACTGGCAAGTAAACTACAGAAATTGTGTTAGTACAAATACTACAAAAAGTCATAAGACAATTAAAGCCGGAAGAGTATAAATGTGAGCAGAAAATGGTTTGACTCCTTTGACTGCCTCAGAATGTATTTGTGCAGGGAGTAAACAGGCATAAATACGAAATACGGAATAAGACACTAAAAAAGTAACTCTTGGACAGAGCTTGTGCTGGGTTGGTTTGAATCAAGTGATGGGTTTAACCATTTAAACCAGAATGTTTGTTAATTTATCCCAACATTAAAAATTAACCATTGCTGGGTTCAATAGTAAACCTGTTTTTTGTTTGTTTTTCTTTTCAGGTTGCTCCTCATAGGTTTAACTTCTGTAGAGCTGTTTTGAGATATGCTTTTAATGCCTGACACAACTCTCTGGTTATCATGACACCTGTAGTACAGTAAAGCAAGGTGAGTTAATAAATGTCACAGAATAAAAACCACAACCACCCCCATAATCCCAGATAGAGAAATGAGTTTAAGTCATGCTTTTACTGCAGGTAAAACATTCATATAACTTGCTATAAAATCCTGCCCACCATGTGTTGTGCAAACCTCTGACTGCAAGAGATGGAGCCAGAGAAGAAGGAAGAGCGGAAAAATGAATAAACCAGCAGCTGGGTCAAAGTAACCCAATCAGCTGTTCAGCTGCAAATTAACCCATTACATTCCCTTTGAGCCAGAATTAGCAACCAAACAGTGTGTGTACACTCAAATAACTCAAAGATTATGACCCAGCATAATCAACCCAACAACTTGTTTATAGAAATGACCCAGCACTTTTTGTGTACCTGGATGACACCTCCTCCGTGACCGTGAGTCCCGGCTATAAAATGTTCAGGCAGTTGCAGCATCTTCCCCAGCCAGTCTAACATCACTGTCTCCAGCTCTGTACAGGCAGGGCTGGCAGCCTGAAGACGGAAAATACAAACACAAAATCTCAAACGTTCTGCATATAAATATAAACTAAAGTTTACAGACATCTTGAGTCAGATACAGAAACAAAGCAAAGTGTTTGTTACCCAAGAGAATCCAATACAGCCAATGGCTCCACACAGCATGTCGGCCAACATGGCAGGGTAAGAGGAAGCAGCTGGAAAGTAGGCAAAGAAATACGGGCTGTGCCAGTGGGTGACCTGGAAGAAAGACACGCAACACTTAATTAATGTGAAAACAAGACCAGCCCTAATTCTTCATTGGTAGTGAAAATGATTGTTTCCTGAATTACAGTTTTAGTAATAGTAAACAATGCTTCTGTTTTTTTTATTTCCACGGCTTTTTAGCTAACATACACTTCCAGACAACTCCATGGCACAACAGGTTGCTGGAAGTAGAGGTGGTTTGCTGCCAAAGACCACAGAAGGTATTTTCACTGACTGGCAGTTCTTTAGCCACAATGACATTCAAAGGTGAAATAATACGCTTTAATTTGTGGTTGCAATGGAAACCTTTACACACAATACAACTGTTGAATTCCCATTGCATGGTTTCCAGTGTTAGTCATCAATTGAGACTACTGTACACTGCCACCTATGTAATGGAGGTGTTGGAGAGACACGGTGATATTTGGCATGATTTTAAAGGCGCTTCTGCCGATAATTGACAACCTCCTGTAATACTCTACTCATGCAGCGCTGCATTTATGCATGGCATACAGACAGACATACACTTGCATGTTTCCAAGTTTGATTTTGTTTGTTTGTTTGCCAATAAAGAAATTAAGCTTAAACCAAGGACCTTGTTGCTAATGGCAACCGTGCTAACAAATTAACCACAATGTAAATAGTTCCTCTAATTGTTTTAATACCCATGGGCATAGATTAAGAGGAAGAGCTTAAATGTACAATATGCAGTGTTGGTACAAATTACTTTGATTACCTGGATGGATTTCCAAACAAAAGGCTCAGTAAAGTAAGATTTCATATCAATAGAAAAACTTTCATCTTAACATTTCTAAATGTATCACTAATATTGTGATAATTCTGTTTTATGTCATCCAAGCTATACTGAGATGAGATTAAATAAATTATTAAATTAATTAAAATTAACAGTTGCTGGTTATCCTTGTTACAAAGCTGCTTACATAATGGGACCTTTTGCTTTATCCTTAATATGATATCATTTTTTGTGATTACTGAGGGGAGATACTAAAGCAGTTTATTGTAATCAGATTACTCAATCGACATGATTCCCCAAAAGAAAAGCCATCTAAAATGTCAGAAGGGAAAAAGAGAATCTGACATCTTCAACACCAGCATAAGTACAAGCTCACCCCTGGCATTATGACCCTCTCCACATCCTTTATAATATCCTCATAATTCTCAGGCTCCAGTGGGGCCTCAGTGGGGATCAAGGAACGAAGATACCCCGGTTCCAAATCTGGGTAGACAGGTCGCTGTTCTATGTTCTCCAGGTAGTCCGCCACAAAGTCCACCATCTCTCTCCCTCTGCGCCGGAACTCTGCTGCGTCCATGGTACAACTTGAATACAGCACAGAAACATTAATAACTCAAGCACCATGCTGTTGATATTTTAATTTTAATTGTGATTTCTTTCAGATTAAAATGTAATGCCAAGTCAAACAGTGGACAAATTAAAAAACACACACACACTCAGACACAGTATTCAAGTTGCATCGTTTAACTCATTGAGGAATGAGTTGATCATTGTAGAGTTAACCGGCTTAATTATGAATGAGGTCATCTGAGTTAGCGATAATAAAATAATCTGTGACTTCACCCTGAATGAACTCGTGAACTTGTTAACTGTATTCTGACCCATTGAACTGAACCATTCATTCTTTTTCATATTTATGTGAGATTAACAAATCTTTATACACACAGTCATACACATTAATACATCTCAGGTATAGCTGCAGTGCATCATTTCTTCTTCATGAAGGAAATGTCCTGATACGAGTCAATTTAGAGGTTGAGCCATCCTTTTTTCCAAACCAATTATTTTTTAATTTCTGTTACTGACATTGTGAAAGAATAAGGAACACTGGGAAAATGTTAGCTCAAACTAAAATATGTATCATACTTAAGAAAGGTACAACTAGTAAAGATTAAACTGCTAGAATGATTTTAGCTCTAAATTGCCAAATGTAAAAGCTTTTTAAGAGCTTTATGATGTTAATATTATCATTTAATATAAGGCATTTAATTGCAATACTCCTTCACGACACATTTATAGCGGTTGGTTGCATATTGTCAATCTTGATTTAGAGTAATTCCAATTCATATGGCTTGTGTGTGTAATTTGTTTTCATTTACAGAATTAGCAGTAGCATTACACACACACACACACACACACACACAGCCTGCACACAAAGCCATGCTCCTTGACACAGTTTGTATAAGCTTGCACAATTTAAATGTGTGTATGAGCCCTTGACCCTCTTACCAACACATTAAGCCAGTCTGATCATAGCTTAGTTTACTTTCACTCTATGGACTGAGGTGAACAGAAAAGCTAGGTAGTAAAAAGCATTTCCATATCTAAAACAAATCTCTTTGTATAAACTGTTACCATGACCTCATTCATAAAACAGTGTGCCAGAGGGCAGTTTTACAAGCCTGTTTAACAGAGCCATATCAATATTTTTTTGATCACACCGGCTTACAACTTAATGGATAAGGCACATTTATAAATAGCATGTATGAGCCTCTTTGTCAACAGAAACCCGGGAACATGGCGCACATTAAAGAATACACCTGCTACAATAAATTAATCAGAATTGAACAGAAGGCATATTATATAGGCATATATATATAATATATAAACATATTCCCATTAAAATGACTGGCATGGTGACTATTCAAATGGAACAACAACATGAACATTGCCCCCTGCTCTATAGTGCCTTATCAGTCAACAAGTGTTTCAATATGCATCCCCCTTTCCCTTCTTGAGAAGCAGAGCCCTTATCCTTATCCCTATCTCAAATAGGATTAGACATGTTTGTATGGATGTGTGTGTGTGTGTGTGTGTGTGTGTGTGTGTGTGTGTGTGTGTGTGTGTGTATACTTACATTTTCAGGTGGGAGATTCAGCAGTTGTGATTAGATGGTGGATCCTCTCCCCTTCTTTAGTGCCCAAAAACAGACGGACAGACAAACAGGCACGTGGTGAGTGTGTTTGTGTGTGTAAGCAGGACAAGAGACATTTGCTCCTTTTATCTTGCCACTAACCACCCCCACCCCACCAACCCCTGCAAGGCCAGCCAATGGGAACGGGGCTCACAGCCAGTACAAGACAGACTGATTCACAAGGAGTTCCTGAAGCTGTGATTAATGTGCCTCTAATAAACACACACACACACACACACACACACACACACACACACACACACACACACACACACACACACACACACACACACACACACACACTCAGTACATGTACACAGGTAGAAATGAATAGCATTAAAATAACCTGGTTAGACCAAGAAAAAAAATGATGACGAAACATAACAGTATTAGTATATATAGTATACTATATATTCCATGGCCTATAAGTCATATTCAGATCAATATAACATTATATAAATATATAAATACATTTATTTGAAGATGTGTTTATACGACACTGGAATGACTCTGTCAGGAAACTGTTAGGAAACTGCGATAACCTTGACATGACACTTGTCATGACCATGAAGAAATCTTGATGAATGTTTATGTCTGACAATAAAAATTGCATAATTGAAGAATAACAATTAACGACAACAGTCACAAACATTTATAAAGATTCCTTCATGTTCATGACAGATGTTATGGCAGTTTTATGCACACTCCTTGAAATAAAGTGTTACCTTTTTGTTCATCAATGTTGCTGACAATGAGGCAACGTTTTACATGATAAAACTGAATTTGTCTTCCATTTCCATCTGATTTTGGTAGTTTAAATTTTTAGTTGGCAAAACCTCTGTCCATGTCCACATGTCTAGTTCATACAAACACTTTTTATCTATCTATTTATGATAAACTTTTCAAATAAAAGTTTATCATTGCTAGTCACAGTTTAATGAGTAAATGATTTGTGGATGCATGTGTGTACGTGGCCGGGTACTATACATTAAAAAGTTGCTGGTGAATTCTGAAAACAATACTCTGAAGAGTTTTGCATGGAGTTGCAATAATCAAGTCTTCAAGTTTTCCAGATAATATATATATATATATCCAGGGTCCCTGTCTCTCCTGTATATGTTTTTCCAGTTGTTATTTTGCTGAGCAGGCCCTGTCTTAACTATCTTGAAATCAAGGACTTCACTGAGCAAGGAAATAATGCATACCTTACTGCCATCCTTTTGCCACCCACATATATATATATATATATATATATATATCAAATCAAACCAAACAGCAATTATCACACACAATTACTATAGAGGTAAGAGGTTCACATTAGTAAATTAGAGAATTAGAGAAACCAAGAGCTAGGAAATCCAAAATAAAACAAAATACTGAAGAGAGCAATGGAAACAAAATATAAGACTGCCACCATATTTTCTCCATCCACTGTCTACACAAAATAAAAATATAGCAAACTAATGTTTTTTCGTGATGTTTGTGTAAAAGGAAATTAAAAGTTACTGAGTGGACTGCAAAGCTTCAGACTTGTTAATCTTTAATCTTTTTCTTTACCCACAACAAAACCTAAAACCTCACTACTTTTGCATGACTGATAATCCAAAGGGTGTGACACACCAGACCAGAGAGGGTGTCAAAGGGTCATTTCTCTGCAGGACCAATGCAGAGTGGGACCCATTTCCTTGCATGAGCATTCATTCACATAATAGATTTTTTACTGGATTTATTGGTTCCATGTGTTGTTAATAAATTGTTCCCCATGATAAGTTAGGGTGACTCAAATACTGTTAGAGTGATTTTATCTGCCCCTGAACTTGTGCTATTGCACCACCTAGTGGAGAACGTAAGGGCAACTCTTTCAGTAGATTTTCAGTAGGAAATTATTATATTTTATCTTAATATCTGTATTTTACCCAGGATATAAACCAGAATTTGGAACATTTGTTTTCAGACATACTTGAATCTGGAAAACACAAAACTGTTGTGACAACCGATACCCGTACAGTATGGTATAACAAATCTATTACACACACCTATTACAGTTACATTCTTTAGTTCGAAACTGTTTCCCTAAATGAAGACAAACACAGGTTTTTATATCAATGTATTAATGTTTTATTCTAATTACAATAAACAGAATATATCAGTCCCTTATTTGTACAAAAATACCTGAAAAGGTTACAATTAAGATTTATAAGCCATTCAACTATTTACAGATTGAAGCAAAGCACATTTTGAATACAGGAGCTCTCTCTTATAAAAAAGAGATAAGTTACTGTTTTCTTTTTTGCATTCCCTGAAATACATAATAGTTTATATTTTTATATATAGATATATTTTTACTTTACTCATTTGTACAGCCACGGTATCTTGCATTGTGACAATGTTATGAAAATGCACAAGAGTTAAGGTGATAATCGATTAATCCATCTTTGCAGGATAGGGGCCAATTCACTTTCACCCTTAAAAGTTAACTGAAACTTCAACTGAAAATACAAGCATTCATTCTATATTTCCTTTCACCAGAATCATTTTGAGTGCCTTTTGCTTTTTTTTTTTTTTTACTAATTGTATTATACAATAATAAGAACTTATTAAAATTGCAAGGTTGTTGAGTGTGAACGGTCCCCTCTAAGTGATAGTCCTGTGTGTCATTTGGTCCACATGTTAGGCCTGGTTTGTGCAGAGAAAGAGAAGTCATCAGAGGCACCATCTGTTGTTACAAGTTACTTGGCTACCAAAACTGACACTGTCAGATGTTTTATTTACATGTTTGAGTGTCTATTTGATAATCTCTGTAAAACACAGCGTAATATAATTAAATTAATCGAATTTCTTCCATTTTATTAGAATTGATGGCATGAAAATTCAGGATGTTTTATGATCACCTGTTGGGGTTTTAACTCATCGCAGGTAGCCAGGTAAGTATTTTAGGCGTCGTTATAAACAGCTTGAACAATAGTATTAGCAACACTGTTAAGCATACTCTTTAAATAGTACTGGATCTACTCAATTTTGCTGCAAGGATACTTTTCAAGTAATTACAACTAGCAGATTGGTGTTGCACATAAGGGAAAAAAGTCTGTCATAACAACTCCCACCTTAATGGAACTAAAATATTTATGAATCCATCATCATCTTGTACATAAAAGATCTGACGGACCAGTAGTTTTTAACATGCTCCAAGTCAACCCTGAGCAACCCAGTTACATTCATTTCTGTTAAGAGTAAAAGCGTGGATATCCAAATCCCCTGATTATTTTTTCATGTGTTCATTAACTGAATTTGCATTTGCATTTTCCATTTAGAGTGAGACCCTGTGGATATAACAGTTTTCATGTCAACTCCACCTTAAAGGCCACTGGTCTCTCACATGTTGACAGCTGACACCTTTCACCTCAATCAGAATTTCTTTTTAAATATTGTGAGTTTGAGGATGACTGCAGAGTGGGTGGACTGAATCCAATCTCAGGGAAAACAGCTAGAATCAACATTTCGGAGACATCTCAACAGCTCAAGATGATTTTCAGCAACTACAAAATCATTTTTGTTAGAATCGGGATTCCACATTCATGTAAATGATAAAACCTACCTACTAGTTATTTCATTCTGCTGAAAGGATGTCAATGTTGTGACCCATCTAACAATGATGCTCTGGTATGGTTTGAATTACACGGGAGGGGGTAACTTGAATGTAAAGGGCTTTTCTCTACATCTAAATTTTTACAATTCTTTCCTGAAGGCAAGATGTTCAAACAGTGAATTATGAGAATGTTGAGGCTAAACTGACCCAGTTTCCCAAAACATTTGTGGCTTTATTACTTTAATTAATATCTTTATATCTACTTTTTGAAGTTTAGGTCAGTGATGAGGAAAACATTTGAGGCTTTTAAACATAAAATGACATAAAAATAATTTGGAACAAAAAAAGATATTTTTATAGATCTTGGTGAAAAAACAAGTTAGTAACTAATGCTTTGGGAAACTCAGGTATTCTCTGTTTTTAATTTCACAACATTCCACCTGTCATCTATTGGAATGACAATGTTAACACTATGGTGCCAGTGTGCTTTAAAACATCACTTCATAACAAGTGTTGATGATGACAAAATAATTTTTTGAATTAAACTAAAAAATGAAAACAAAATACACCAATAGATGCTATGTCATCACAATAATAATAATTATAATAATAAATCACACTGGTCAATCATTTCATGGTAATGACAAAAGAAAACAGTACAGAACAGCGCTGAGAAAAATAAATCTAAAATTTTCAAGTAATCAGTCACATCCAGATAAATAAATACATTTTGCTGCAACAATACTTTAAAAAATGATTGAGTCATTGCATCTTAGATAAATAAGGGTGAACATGCACAGAGAGTCAATATGGTACAGCTATTCTGAATCTCAGATGTTCAATATACTTTAAGACAACCTGCAGGTAAATAAATCATGGCTGTTGATGTTGTATTACAGGTAAGTACAAATAGATATCTAATTGTCAGCTGGCTGGTGACCTAACCAGAGCTACCACCAAAGTTTGGACTAAATAAAACTTTAAAGTGTGAGGTTTTAGAAATTTCAGGTGAAAAAATTGAACTGGCTATATTGCTATTGAAAACTGCTATTTGTGGTGAGACATTTCAAAGAGGGTGATTACGAACCGAATTGATAAACTTTGAGTATAAATATAATCAGAAATACTTGCAATAACTTGGGGCATTTACCTAATGTTTGTCTTCCCAGAATTTGAGATGGCTGGGTTTTGCCCTTCATGTGTTGTCTATTTAGCTCCATTCTCCCAGACGTGATCAATAGGTGCTGAAAAAGTATCCCTATCTATTAAAAAAAAAAATTGATCCTGGTTATCTAGAGACGCCGTGGTGAAATCTTTCTTTCAGTATAGTTAATTACAGGATCTCCAGCATAGACTCGGCCAAAACACAAAGGGAAATCCATTTAAATGTAGACCTCTTTGACTGACCTTGGCTGGCATTAGGAAAACAATAGATTTTTGCTGAAATTGCACAGTCTGGGACAAAAGGTAGATGTATCCAGTGCCCACAAACTAACTCAGAGTTTTATGTCCTCTGTTTTCTGTCTGACGCTCTCACTGTCGTCTCCCAGAGGCAACTCAGTGAATTAAGATAAAGGGACATGGGTTAAAATAATCAGTTGTATTTTGAAGTCTGAATTCTCCTGAACTCCAGTTTTACGTTGCTGCCACACCACTGAGAGGATTTTCACTTTATACAACAGCAGGCTAAAGAAAGTGTGATGAGACCGGGCGAGACAGGTTGAGAGATAGAGAAGGAGATGCAGCTATTGTTTGTTTACAATATTCTTTTCTCCTTTCACATTTTGTCCACACTGTAGCAACAGCAGCTTACTTTTTTAGACAGTCAGAATTCATACAGAGGTGGCGTGCAGTAGGCAGTAGGTGTTAAGTGATACTAATGGTTCACAAGTACTTCCAGGTAGAAAAAGGCCGCACTATATGGAATGTAATGCACAGAGTCTACTATCAGTGTGGAGTCCCTAGCCACATTTATGTTTGACAGCATATCCCTGACTTCCATCAGGTAGGCGGCAATTTATGGAAAAATATGAAAAACATATGTGAAAAGAGCTTCCAGAATGAGGACAGATTTTTCCCACAATCCACTGTGTCTCCTGGCTGACAATGATTCATTATTTTGTGTTTCTTTTGATTTGTTGTCATTGGAAAAACACCTGAAGGAAATGCTAGTGGTTGTCCCTCCCTGTGTTGTGGTGAGGAGAATCGCACAAAAGATTGATACTTTCCATTGTCTGACTTTATCTTTTGCAACTGGTGTTACTTTGCCTGCAGTGAACTGCTGCATATGGCTGTATTTTCTAATTTCCCCCAAAATAGTTACCTGGTTTCACTTTTCAACATTACTACCACCAAAACTGTCTACCTGGTTACAAAATTCTTCTAGCACTATTACTTGTTATTTCACCCTGAATGACACCGTGGTTTGCTTATTCAGTTTTGTGAAAGTTGCATGGGAAATACTTTAACTGTAGCTGGTAATAGAATAACATGAGTACAGAATGACCTCTTTGAATCTTATGTGAATAATGAAGAGCCACAACTATCCAGAATGCAAAAGGTGGACTTAAAGAAAACAGAATATCAATAACAATACATAACTGCAATAAATGTATCATTAAGAATAGTGTGAGATGAACAAATAAATTTGAGGGTGGACAATGCAGATTTTGAATTGTCCACTATTTAAAAAAATACTTTGACTTTTTACAGTTCCAGATTTTTCCTTAGCCATTTTCTCCAGGCTAGTTTGATTTGACAAACTTTTGATGTTTCCCAACCTCAAAAGCACTCAAAAGCAACACTTACAGGCCCATCCGAATCTCATCCATGTTGAATTTTGACACGTCCTTACAGGCCTACGACACTAGAGGGCAGTGGCACCATCTCACAGTTAAGTATTGCGACAGCGGAGAAGTCATGCACTGTCAAAAGGCCATTCCCAGTTCGATGAGTGCAAAACTAAGAGACAATCAAATCTCCATCTACAGTATATTCTTTGAGGACGTGTGATGAAGTTTGAATGAAACTACTGTTTGTTCTCAGAGAGCAGAGTGGTCCACACGACAGCTTGAATTGTCCTACTGATTGTCCAGTTGAAGGGAAACACAGTAAACTTGAGCTGTGTGATAAAACCTTGAGGGTCACTGTGCCCAAGCTTATTGATGACTATGGGTAGCAAGATTGTGGAAGATTCTGCAACAGCATTGACACAAACGGCAGTGTTCATTTCCTTTATCTTCTCTCTTCTTGACTACTGAACCTCGTTGTTGTGCATACGACTCCTCGAACATCCATGCAAACCAAAAGGAATCCAACAAGTCAGCAGTCTCCGGCGTACTCACGACAATAGAAAGTGACAAAACAAAACATCAGTCAATTCACCAGCTTCTTATAAAGATAAAACCAAAAAGAACCGCCCAACAGAAAGATTCTTGTTGTTTTGTTTGTTTTAGGCAGAGTCAGGTCATGTGATAGGGGTCATGGGGTCAGAAGGTCCGAAGATGTCATAAGGCCACGACGGTGCACGGGTGTTTGAGTTTACAAGGCAGCACTCCTCTGTTGAGCTGGTAGAACTCCACCAGCTGAATCAGGTCGGTGAATTTGGTGGCGCCGTCATCAAGGCTGAAGAAGACTTGGCCGTCCTCTTCACACTGCCGGCATCAAAGGGTCCAGGCGAGAGCGAGCAGGGACACACCACATGGCGAGAGGAAAGAAAAGAGAGAATCAATCTTTTTTTTTTTTTTTTTTTTTAAAAAAGGGCCATAACACTGTTTTTACATAATTGGGCTTGTTAGCAAGCTCTTGTAACATGTACTTTCAACATTTAATGTCCACTAATTGATAAAGAAAAAACATTTTATTTAAAAACCAACAACATTAAACACAAATAAATGCATACCGGTAGTATCTGGAAATGTTTGATTTTCTGGTGATGGCACAATGTGAGCACAAACGCCTTGGGGTTACTCTGACTGACTCTCAGCAGAAACAACCTGTGAAATAAGAGAGAGGAGGACGCTGTGAGGAAAATATTCACTTGACTCAATTTTGTCTTTGCAGTCAAGAAAAAGTTTGAGTTATATTCATATTCAGTGAATATAGGAAAAACGAGCTCTAGCTCCCTTACCCATCTACTTGTCCCTGCTGGTGGATAATGCGATGGGATTCTTCTCTGGTTATCCTGCCATGGAACCACAACTGAGCTATGTGGATGACTGCAGAGGGGAAAAAAACATTTAAAATATATTTCAAAATGTTTTTATATTGTATAAACTTAAAAAAAAGTGGGAAAAAGTGAAAGATCGTAAATGTATTTGCATTTACCTGAGCTTAATGAGGAGTGGTGTAGTGGACTGTGGGAGCCTAAAATGTTCATTCGTTGACTCCTCTTCTGAGAGAGATGCCACATAGAGACAAAACAACAGGGATTAGTTCATGATCTGGAATATATGACGCATGGTTAATGAACTGTATTACAGTTTCTCTACATATGGTGGTGAAGCTTCCTATTTCTTAACAGTTAAATGTGGAACAGCCATTACTAATATTGTAAAATTACCTTAAATGAGACAAACTTAAATATACTGTGTTATACTGACTTAATTATTGTGGCCGGAGTTTTAGAATATGACACATTTAATATTTTGGCAGCTGCCCCACAGTCATATCAGCTTTATGAACACACACGACAACTCCTGTCAGCTCAAAATAACAAAAAAATC
Organism: Dicentrarchus labrax; assembly: GCF_905237075.1. Classification (NCBI taxonomy): domain Eukaryota; kingdom Metazoa; phylum Chordata; class Actinopteri; family Moronidae; genus Dicentrarchus; species Dicentrarchus labrax. The sequence continues at coordinate 18,302,088 of NW_026136707.1, read as the reverse complement.
AACACGTACAACCAGAGGAAAACCTGCTATGTATGAATATTTGAGCAAAATAAATAATGCCATCTGTAGAGATCCTTTGAAGTCCGTTCCTAGCGTTGTTGACAGAGATAACAGTAAAAAGGAGGTTGTGTCTCACCCGCCACGCATGTCCCTCCTCCATGGCAGCGCTCTGAGCTTCCACAGGGTTGTCAATCACCCTGCCTATCCTCCCTGAGAAATCCATTGCCACAAGGGAGTTTTCCGATACACTCCGCTAGGGGGAGACAGAGACACATCAGAGTCAAAATATGGACACAAAGGCAGCAATAAGAGTGACCAGGCTGCAGGCAGTGCAATAAAACGTGGGGTGGCACAGGTAAGCATTTTGATGAATTCAAATTCATTCTCCAAAACTTGTTAGATGTTCCTGGTGCATACAATACAACAGTATTTCTGCACAATCAATGTTATGTTTATGTCAAAGATCTGGGAGTTATGAAAAAGTTTTAAGGTGCTCTAACTAAATTTTAAATTAAGAGGTAAACTTACCACAGGTGCTGAGAAGTGTGAAAGTAAGGTTTTTCTTTGTTGAGGAATCTTGTAATTCTGGTATAATACAATCCCATACTGTAAAGAAAAATGAACACACTGGTCAACCAACCCTAACCCAATTCATACTGAGTTGATTATAAATAATTAAAGATTTGCTGGTTACTCAACTTCCAAACCCATTTTTGATCTCGGCCGAGTTTAAGAAACTGGATCCTAGCCCGGTAATTATGTACTTCCTGACCAAAGTTTGGTAAATGTAGAGGCTTTTTTGAGACTGTCATGGTTTTACCTTAAAGAGTCGGAAGGCAGTCATCCAACAAGTCCTGCCCTGTTCATCCTCGGCGCACAGAATCCTCAACTCCTTCAACTCCCCGCGACCTTTATTGGGCTGCAAATAAACATTTTTCAGAATCCGAAAAGAGGTAATCATGCTCATCGTCCTCACAACCTCAGCACTCATATATACACATGAATGCAAACGCTGTTCTCATGAGATAGGGAGCTGAACAGCATGTCAATCATTGCTCAGCTCATAATATTCCATTAGAAATCATCTCCATCTCACTACTGTCAGGTGAGACTCACCTTGATACAGAACTCATAGTCTGTCGGTGCACCATGCTGCTTTTTGCCTGTGATGACAGTGAAGATGTTGCTGTCTTCAAGGTCTGCTAGTAACTGTAGATGTCTGGGCTCCTGGAGACAGAAATAATTAATAAGTCAGAACATCACAGAGAGACACAGCCTGGAGGTATACTGACAGAGAGTCAAACATCAATAAAAAGCTGATTCTCTGAAAGTAATAATGTTTAATCTGGAATATTTACTGTTTTATTACTATATAATGTTAATGTAGTATGCATATGAATTATCTAATGATAAATAAGGCCTGTAATTACAACATTAAAAAAAAGAAAGATTAGAATAGAAAAATTACAATGAAATGCATTCTGCCCCTTAAAGATGAAAAGATGTAAGTTGCTGTTACCTTTGAGGTTCCTTTTGTAGAGCAGTAGAGTCCTGAGCGCCGCAGGAACATGTAAACTTTCTTCCATGACTTCCTACCCACCTCCTTCACATACAGATAACCCTGGATCTCTGGACAGCTACTGGTCGCTAGGAAGTTCTGAAAAGGGGAAAGGAGCAGAGGATCAGCACACAAACGGTTTGGATTTATTCACTCTATAATGTCCTCCATCTATGAGCCTCACAAGGGCAACACTAGATCACATCTGAAACCTATAAGCTGCAGCCGGATACTGAAAGCTGTAGCAGGCACCATCTGTATAGGCATCCCAAACCATAGGCAATTGCTTTTTGCCAAAGAACACAGTGTCATCTGGGCTTCTTGTGTTAGTGACTGACATCAAGACTGACAGCTGATGGTTGAGATGGGCAGCAGCTTGAACACACTCCACAGTAGCGACCACGATAAGGTAAAAAAAAGAAAAAGAAAATTGTGGCTGTCATGTTTTGCAATGTGCCTGTACATACATTGAATCAACATACAGTACATTCCTTTTGGGATCCCTTAAAGCCTAAATTGTCTTGTGGGTGTCTCAAGTATTTGGAGTTTGTGGTTTCCATGTTTCAGAAAAATATAACACCATGAAGTGGCAGGTTAAGTTATTAGAGCTGATATGGAATCTGTGGCTTGCGGCTGGAAGGTAAACTGTTCCAGAGGACTCTTCCATATTTAAAGCACATGTTTCCCAGAGTTTTGGAAACATCCTACAATGGGCCTCATGCGTGATCATTTTCCAACATTTTCCAACACAAGTTCATTCAAAAGGCTTTCTTCTTCAGGCACTACACCTTGCTGTTTTGCGTTGACATATGCTTCTTGAATAATGGCAAATATGGCAAACACCTGCTTAAGCTCAGGTCAGAAACAGCTTTGGTTTGGACAGCACTCTAACTGCGTATAAAGATCTTGTGTTTAGGATAAGTCAAACACTGGGGATTCCTGACACAACTCAGGCTCACCACATCGCCATTCATTTGTTGACTCCTCTATGCAGAGCATAACGGGAGCATAACGTCCATGATCAGCAGGGGAGTTAAAAGCTTTTTGTGAGTGGCAAGGATGAAGGGATGGATTCCACTGGTGGCTCTGTCTCTGACAGCTGCATTACTTGATACAGGAGAGAGCCAGACTGCATGTAAACCCTCCATCCATTAAGAATCTTTTTGTCTGGTCTCCTCCCAGACATTTTCTTTCCTTCATATCTTTTGTGAAATCAGTGTGTGGCCCGTGAGTGGTCTGTGAGGCAGATAAGTATCGTGACACAAGTGTGTGAATTTGTTCTGTGTAAACAAACAGTGGGCAGGTGAGGAACTGGATGTTCTATTTCTGACTGCCTAATTCCATCCATCACAAGTGTCGGGCCTGCGGTGCATGTGCCGAGACAGTCATGTGTCAACAGGGGATCAACAGTAGTTATTACTGCAGGCTCTGACGAGACACACTGTCTAAGGGTCAGAGGTGAGGTATGTCTGTTTGATTGTACACTATGTAGTGGGTGCTGACTCGGAGGTAAAATAAGCCGGTGTGCGTGTCAGGAAGAGGAGAGAGAATGAGAGACAGACACGAAATGTGTGTGTGTGTATATTGTATGTACCTGAAGGAGCTGAGATGGTGGAATTGTACGGCTGGTTTCCTGGCACCATGCAACCATGTGCTCCGGGAAAAATGTCTGGTGGAAGAAGAGGAGGTGGAGAAAGGCAGACAGACAGAGAATATGAGCCACTGTGACAATAATTATGGGGTAGGAATTTGTGACAGAAAAAGAAATGTCATGCAAATCTCATTAGTATAGTCAGCTGTCATAATATTTCACAGGAAAAGAAAACAAGAAGAGGCGCTTTGTCGAAGAACGTGTCTGTCATTTCATCTCTGAGGCAATTTGCCTCTCTTTAGACCAAATTACACCAGTAAACTCTTTACTTGAACGCCTATTTGTTTGACTGACCGCTCTAAATACTAGAAGCCACGTGGTGTAATACTGCCATGTCTTGTTTATTTCAAATGATCTAAAATTAACAGAGTTAAACATCACAAAAATGGAAAAACTAAATCCATAAGGAGCTGTTGCTGCAGGTGTATTTTTTTTTACAAGCATTAACATATTTCAATAAGCGGACATCAGGAGCGACACAGCATGTTAAGAAATTACCAGGGGATTTCTGAAGAATTCATATTTGGCATAGTTCTTCCTGAAGAGGAATCTACTGTCGCTGTTCATAGAGGCCTGGACCTGAACCACCAGCTCGTGGTCTTCTAGACAGCGCTCTGAAGTGAGACAGGCAGAGAGAGGAATGAAAACAATGAAGAGGGTTAGTATATATTATTCAGAGTGTTTCATAATTCTCCTACAACTACACTTTATAGCTCATTATAATTATAAAACTTACATTAATATAACATGTTCTGTCAAAGTAGTGAATAAGGATATGTTAAGAAGAGGATCACAACATTTCTGGCTAAAAATGACCCATGTCAAAGAAAATCTGTCATCAGTCTTTCTCCAAAGTCAAAAACAGAAAGTATAGAAAAACATTAAAATAAAACTGAGAGGAAAAGTTCACTCACTACATCTCAACAAGTAGTTTGCTCTATTTTTAAGGACCAATAATCTTATATCCTTAAAACAAAAAACTAAAAAAATTTTAAAACATGTTCTTAACACCAGGGCATTGTTTGTTCCAAGTGTAACTCAGCCATCCACATTCTATTTTACACTTTCTTATCAAGGTCAAGTCCTCTAAGCAACCAGTCTCTGTGCAATTAATATCTCGCTCACCCTCACACACTTACACACATTCACTGCCGGCTTCGACTACACCTCAACACAGGTTTAAAGGGAAGTATTTAGGTAATGTTGACAAGTGGTGAATGGTACAAAATGCTCTAAAATTATCCTGGATTTCATTTGTAGTGTTCCGTGGTCTAAAAGGATGTTTAGAAATATGGACTAGTTTTAATGGATTGTGCTCATCAAACGAGCTGTGACTGACGAGCAGACCAAGGCCTTTCTCTTTCAATGTAGGCTGTGATTCAACTGAAAGTATTTCCTTGTATGAATGTGGTCAGAGGGCCCGGTGATTTATATCCTGTGAATGTGATGTTGAAACCGGTCATGACTCAGTCAATTCCAACAGCCTTGCATGATATCTCAGTCATGTCCTTAATAAAAGACACTCCCCCTGTAGATTTAATTAAAATTTTGCAACGTAACTTTTGCGATACCAGAATTTGGTCTGATATCTCTCCTTTTTTATGTGAAATAGAGAACTTGAGAGTAATTGGAGTGTACAGATCTATCTCGCCTCATTATCTCATTTCATGTGTCCCCTCGCTCTCCCTCTTTCTCCCCACTGTCACAATCTCTCTAACACTGTCACGACTCCTCTTTTCTTTTCCGTTTCCTCCTGTCGCCTGTCTGATGAGTCATTCATGTTCGTGACAGTGACTCACCCTGGCAACACTACCTCACTGTCCCAGAGTTGTTAAGCTTTTCGGGGTGACAAGTAGAGGTCAATGTTACTTATCTCAAAGGGCCATTTTATCTCATTCAGCAGCGTACCAAGAGTGGGCAGCGATGTACGGGAATAGGCCTCTCCATTCAAATACACTATTGTTCTGTTCTCTCTGAAACTTCTTTTCCCGGCTACCACCCAACCACATGTACACATATGAAGAATCACGACACATACATGTGCAGTGCCGATGTCTGTGCACACACACGAGCACGTACACATAAAAGCAGGACTTTCACATACTGCCTCTTCCTATACTGCAAAAAGCATGTAAACTAAAAATTGCCAAAATATTCTACAAAGTAATAACCGATTGGCTATAAACTGTATTTCTACATATAGGCAATATTCATTTAATATATTTTGGCACTGGAAAGACATTAAACTCTTATATTCCCAGCGGTTCACAACTAGAAAAAAACATCAGCACTTAATGGAGAAGTAATTTAAACACAATTACAATCACAGGTTATAACTGAAAAGCAACTAGCCACATTCGTCAACTATAGGAAAGGTCTGGCAATCAGACAACAAACAGAGCTCCAAATAAGCCAAATCATCTAAATATCTAAATGACTGTAATGAATATGTCAGACATACACAATGCATACAATACACAGAGGGGTAACAAATATGACCAAACCAAAATATTCCCACGTTTTTACAGCAATTGTGATACTTTAAGTTATTGTATTATTGTGTTATAGACATAAATCCACAGTATGCACACATCTACACACACACACACACACACACACACACACACACACACACACACACACACACACACACACACACACACACACACACACACACACACACACACACACACACACACACACACACACACACACACACACACACACACAGTGGGCTGTAGTGGCGAATGCATAACCCTTCAATTTGACCAATCAGCACACTGCTGCTTCATTACATCTCATTTACTGAAACTCCTAAACATAAAATACGATAAGTAGTTATTCCAGACCTGAAAAGGATACGGTTGCAGTACAGGTGCGCCAGAACAGAAGAAGGGCTATAATAGAATAGAGTTACTCAGAGCCAAAAATGATGTCATTTACAACAAGCCAACCTACAGTAACTGTATTTGGCAGCATCATGTTGGCAGCACTGATGAGAAATGTAATCAGATCATGATGGATGGTGAAATATTAGGTTAGAACTTTGGGACCTGTACTTTTAATAATGCAATATATTTTCTAAGTCTCCTATAATGACAGCATAACAACATGTGTGTGGATCTAAGACTACATTTGGTGTCAGTTGAAACAACAGAGATGAAGTGTTTTTACATATGTTTTTCACCATGTCTCTTTCTACAGTATATTTCACTAGCAGGCTCACTGCTCTATATAAAACTACACCCCCTTCTCTCCCACATCTGTTAAACTGTACAGACATGAGCACAGAGCACAGGCTCAACTTGTCTTCCATAAGTGCTTTATAATCGCCCTCTCCTCAAGGGGAGGTTGGGTTTTCTAACGTTCAGCCGGCCACAGCTTTCCAAACTTACTGTTACACTGCCAAGTCTAACACAAAATCACCCGGACAGTAACGCAAAGCTCTCTTTCTTCTTAATGTAGCAACAAGTTAAAATTCCCCTGATTAACTCCTGGAATAATTTTTCTACTTTTGTTTTCTACTTTTTAGACTTTTAATTGTGTTATTTTAGTGCCACATTTGGTGTTTACAAATATCAAAACAGTGAGTGTCCTGGTCTTGAAGCTTTTAGCAAATGGAAGCAATACCTTCCCCTCCACTTTCTCAAATATCTCCAGCAATGTTTACTCCTAAATCTATGAAGAATCTATTGTATGACATGCTACTTCTCTAACTGCTATTGTCTTCTAAGTGACTACATTGCTGCACTTATTAAACTTAATGTTCTGCATAGAATACTATTGCCCATTCCTCTTTATCATTTTGACCTTAACCACATCAGTTCCAAAGTCACAGATTCTATTTTCAGGAGAGTGGTGTTGATTGTATCGCAGCTCCGGGTCTAAAGAACCTTTAACATAACAGACAGCTTTTTAAACTCTTCATCAATCATCTCCATCACCTCTCTGCTATGTCTTTTATAGTACCAGATCGATAACATTACACCTTCTCTGATACTGAGAGGAGCACAAGTCAGCAAAGGTTTTGTTACAGTGTTCATCAGTTACATCGCTACATCCTCCTAATCCATAACCTTCAATTATCACCATCTTCCTTCAGCTTCTCATCTGCCGGCTTTCACTCTGAGCCCTTTGTGTAATCCCCCTTACAATTTAAGGATGAAATGTCATAAAATAATATTCTGCATGACAATTATTCTTAAAAAGTAGCTCAGGACCAATAATAATCTGGGGTGGAACTGTCCTGGATCCTTGTCAAAAAAAAAAAACAGATTCCAAGCAGTCTAGTGACCTTACATGAGCCTGTCCCAGTTGGGAATATCAGTGGAGGATGTCAAATAGCATATACAACACTCTCTGTTGCTTTCACTACCCTCTGCATAAACCATAAACTTTTTTTCTCAACCACCAACACCAAATTAAAATTACTCTGTATCGAGAAGAAAGTCTGAAGATAGAAGTTTCCGAGATGTAACGTTTATCAATTGCTGTGTTTGCTTAATTTATGAGCTGGACCATCAAGACTTTTCACGCTGGTTCCCCAAGAAGTCCTAGAGTATTGGTAAGCTTCTAATAAGGGCCCCTGGGAAAAGACAGTCTGCAACTAACAGTAAATCTGCTGTTTACTTGCATGGAATTACTTTAGGAAACCCTGATCTCAAACATACATCACTTTTTATTCTCTTTCAAGTGCACCACATACTGAAATTGGAATCTCTATCTGTTCCATAACACAGTCTATTTTAACTGCACTGTCAGTTAGCAGGGCAGTAATCGAATTTATCTCAACACACATGTAATCAGCAACACATTTTATGATGACAAGGTTTCGGATTATTCACCATCTTACACCGTTAAATCCATCTTCTGCCAACAACAATTTCCTCTCTCTTACAAATTCTTTTGTTCTTAAATTGCAATTTTCTCCTTACTCAGAAAATCAACTTTGACCCCATGAGCAATGCATTTTCTATTTCCATCACTTTCTGTTTGCAATACCTTTGATTTACATATTCAATGTTAATGAGAAACATTGAGAAGCAGCTCAATATGTGTGCTCAATGTCTGTCTCAGTTTTTCATGAGTTAACAACCTAACCCTGCTTGGCATACTACTGCACTGCTACAGCAACATCACACAGCCATTGTGTTGTACTTGATTAGATCACTGGACATTATGGCTCGGTGCATGCATATGCTGTATAGTATGCACATGCACTCATGCTTGAATACATGCCTGCGCGAGAATATGCAGCTGAACTATCTGTCTGCCCAAGTATGCGGGCATGCATGCATTTACGTGGATGTACCTGTCAGTGATTGTTTTGCATGTCTCAGCCCACCCAAAAGTCCATGAGTTTCTGTGTGGGTGAGTGACAGTTCATGTGTGCCTTTGTGTGCATGTGAACTGTTTCAGGCCTGCAGGGTTCTGCCCCTTACCTAGTCCTAGCAGCGGGTGGTGTTCAACAAGTGCCCAAGTGTTGTCATCCACACAATGGCTTTTATAAACCAGGAGCTGGCACAGGTCTCTGGCTGTCATGTCGGCTGGGATCTCCACCACTTTACCCATGCCGTCTTCACTGAAGATCTTCACAATCTATGAGAAAGAAATACATTAGAGTTCAGTTATAATAAACAGAGGTCATCAGACAGTAGTTTGGTAAACTAGAGAATTAAGTGTTTCAATAAAAAATAACGAAAACAGGACACAATGCTTCTAAATATTAAGTGTGTCCTTCATTTGATCAAATGAAGCAAAAGATTGATAGATCTTTTCCAGTTGGCAGCTTAAATATGAATTATTATGGTAACCTCACAGGGAATACTAAATTGTGATAAAGTCATTTAACAAGGACAATTTTTGAAAAGTCAGCCTAATAGGTGGGTGAAGCCAGCAATTTTCTTCAAACACTAGCATAGTATTTATCATATAGTGCCCCATACACTATAGCATACACAGGCCTGTAATTACAGCACACAATAGAAAAGAACAGACATTCAAGACTATGTAGCAATTGTGGTGTTAGAAATCACAGACGAGCATTTCTTAAAGCAACTTGTTGGTATAATATAGGAGCAAATATACCAAAGTGTATAACAAGCATCTGCTCTTGTGAACACAAAGCAGGACTGCCTACACCAAATGGGATATTGTACTGTAGCTTAAAGGGAAGTGAGCTTGGTGTTTCCAATTATAGCCTATCAAGAAAATGTATGCAAGTATCCAGAGATAAGACATGGCCAATGGATATGCTTCAAGCTCAACTTCATGAACACAAGTTTTCCATAACTTCATATGTTGATCTTGGGTCAGTAATAAGAGCATGGACATTTTTTTGCTGAATAATTTATAATGCATTTTCCAATCCATGAATAACAGCTGTTTTCATTTTGTTTCCATTAATAACACTGACTCAAACACATATTGTGCCACTACTAATTTATATATACTGTATAGCAACAGTGCATCAGGCTCCAAGTAGTTTAAACTCTAAGATCTCATCTGTGTAAGAGACATCAATTTACATCCAGATATTCTTGTGTGTCAGTATATGCTGTAAGCAAACTATCCCTTGTTTAGAGATTAACAAAAAAATCCAGGAAGTATAACTGCCATCCCTACTGTGGTCAATAGTCCTAAATTCACTCCCACTAAATGTCCACAGGTTGGCTTTTCAAAAACCCATGTAGTCACATTCACAGGATACACATCTAATGGCCCACAGAGAAAATGAGAGCAGCCTATTTAACCTGCTGAGGAATCCAGCCTTGTTAGCTTACACAGGAATCCAGCCTACTGTACTAAGCCTACACATGTCATGTATGCACACTTCCCACAT